>NW_026884955.1:0-6044 GCF_032173495.1 Musca vetustissima | reverse complement strand
CACGAAATTGGGCACAACGTAATGAATTAGGTCTAGAATGATGTGTGTTAGTTTTCCTAAAAATCGGTTCAGATTTGGATATAGCTCCCATATATATTTTCGTCCGATTTAAGGTAAATGGTGTACCAAAGTCGCTATATATAGTTATATTTGCACGAAATTTGACTTATCGTACTGAATTAAGTCGAGAACGATGCTTGTTAAATTTTGTGAACATCGGTTCAGATTTAGATATAGCTCCCATATATATGTTCGTCCGATTTTAGGTAAATAGTGCACCAAAGTCCCTTTATATGCTTCGATTTGCACAAAATTTGGCTTAGTGTACTAAATTGGCTCTAGAATGGTGAGTGGTGAGTTTCTGGGAAATCGGTCGATATTTCGATATAGCTCCCAAATATATGTTCGTCCGATTTTATGTAAATGATGCACCAACGTCCCTATATATCCTTCGATTCCTTCACGAAAGTTGGCACAGCGTACTGAATTAAGTCTAAAACGAAGTGTGTTAAATTTCGTGGAAATCGGTTCAGATTTAGTGTAATGAACCAAACCCAAGTACCTAGGAAAAAGGTAAATGATATGCCGGGAGATGGGGAACGGATGGGAGTTATTGATAAGGCAAGCGTTCAGTCGGCCGGGGGGATTCTTGTTCTCCTTAACTCCAACAGCCCATTTGGTCCAACATAAATACATTTATAAACTCCCTATATTGAAACTACTGACAGTACACAAAAATATGAATGAAAATTGATCTACACATTTCAGCTGACAAACGAAATTCCCCTGTCGACCAATACCGGATTATTGGGAAGGTTGAATGAATATCAAAGATGATAGTAAGCAATGATGAATGAATATCAAAGATGATAGCTAAGCAATAATGAATGAATATCAAAGTAGAAATAGAACAAAAACAAAGAATGTTAGATCAAAGCGATCGGCAAAATTGGGTCATTCATAATTGCTTATTATCACTTACGCAAATTATTTCGTACAACAACAATCAATGCAAAGCAAAATTACATAGTATTACAAAGCAAATAGACGAAACTCACCTTTACTGTGTCGTCGCTGCCGCTGTCGGATGAGGCCTCGTCCACTGCTGGCACTGATTATGATAATGAAGTTAGATGTGATATTGCTTTGCTGATGGGTTGTAGTAATGATCTTAATTAGGTTCTGATTTTAACATCTTAATAAGGATCTTAATTTTAATTGATGATACTTATTATATTATTCGCATGATTATATTATTTTTTTGTTGCTTTCTTGGTTGGGATACAAATCTATCCAGAAAAATTTTGATCGAGCCGGTATGGATTGATGAGCAGAAAAGAAAGATTTGATGGTGCTGTAAATTCTAGAATTCCAAAATTTTTTGGCTCCGGAATTCAACAGCAAGTATGTCAGAGGTGTAGTGTCACTATGGATCAGCTTGGTTGTGATGATGAATAATATTATAGGCTGGTGTTAGTTGCTCCTTTTCCACGTATTCAAAGCCGAATATTTCTTTTTGTATGGAAAATAATATATTTTCTTGATAATAATTTTGGTGGTGGCAAAGGTGTTGCTAGTGAGAACTAGGAGTTCTATGGACACAATGTTCTGTAGAAGTTCGTGTTCACAATTTTTTCATAGGCGAAACCGAATAACTGGCACAGACCAGCCAGCCGGGGTTAAATCCTTGATATTTTACTCCTTTTATTTCGTACTCCTGGGTATTTTCGGAAAAAGTATAATTGGTTTGGGGTATATGACGTCGAAACACGAGATCTTCAGAATTGGTAGGAGGTTAGAATTCCTAGAGGAACCAAGAAAAATGTGGGTACACGTTGTCACTATTTAATTTTTGCACTATTTTATATATTGTCATCAAAGATTTACATTTTTTCAGAGATTCTATATCACTTATATCAAAAAATTTGACAAAAATTTGTATTTATTAAAAAATTGAAAAAAAAATTATGTTGGCTACAGCAAGACTGTAGCTTGGTTTCAGGTTTGTCTTTACTCTTTGATAGTGAAGATAGAAAAGAATGTTAATATGCTAGCGTCGCTGCAATGAAGCTTTAGTTCGAAGTATCTCTGTTAGTAAGCGGTATTTATGGAGAGGAACAATCGCTTGTTATCGATCTGAACTTTGCCGTTGTTGGTACAGTACTTAATATATTTTCAATAATTGAACGTTGCATTCAAGTTTGAATATTTTATGCTGACCTTACATTAGATATAGCTTTCATATATAGTTTCGTCCGATTTACGGTAAATAGGGCACCAAAGTCTCTTTGTATCCTTCGATTTGCACACAATTTTACATAGCGTACTGAATTGAGTCTAGAATGATGAGTGGTGAATTTCGAGAAAATCGGTTTAGATTTCGACATATCTCCCATATATATTTTCGTCCAATTTTATGGTTCCTATATATATCCAAGGTTCCTATATATATCCATCGATTTGCACAAAATTTGGCATAGCGTACTGAATTAAGTCTAGAAAGATGTGTGTTAATTTTCGGTTCAGATTTAGATATAGCTCCCACATATAGATTATATTTTTAACAACGCGGCGTACCGAAAAGCGTGTATCAATTTTGCTATCAATAGTTTTCCATAAATTTTCCCCATGTTACGCGGACGGCTCTAAATCTGCTCGAATGAAATTAAAGTTAGGATAGGTTGGAGAAAGAGGGAATATAGACATGATATTGTTAGGATACATATGTACAATATACCCGAAGTGGTGAAGGGTATCATATAGTCGGCCCAGTCCGACTTTACTGCTTTCCTTTCTGGTTTTTAGTTTTTTTCTTTCCAGTTGATGATGATGTGATAATTTTGCAAAGAAACTATTCTCGTATATTAGTTTTCTCTGCGATACATATTTTCGGCATAGAATATATGCGAGGTGTTGTGTTTACAAGCGCAAAGATATTGACCAACCATTAGGTATATAACCAATGGTATCACCTGATTTGATATTTCCCGCGGCATAGCAAAATTTTAGGTACTTTAAAGAACAACGTGGTCCTATGGAACCATTGTTATTATTTTTAAGAAAAATAATCAAGGTCCTGGATCTTAGAATCCGAACTCAGAATGTCTTATGATTTTCATCCTTTGCGGTTGTGCTAAAAATTAACGTACATTTTATGAACAACATGTACATACTATGATCGCGAGTACATTCAATAACATAATTCTCAATTATTTGTTTGAAAAAAATAAATAATATATTTTGAAATTTTTCAATAATTGACAAATGAAGGCTTTGAGGAATGATTCACCAACAATTTTATCCCAAAACATCTCAGAATAACATCATGAAGTGGTGCAATCAAAATAGCTCGATACTAAATTGATGGAAAGGCAAATATGCTTCATAATATTGATTTGCCAATTTTTCGCGGTTTTCGATTTTTACTCTAAACCTTACCGAGAGTTCCACGAACATTTCAAGACTAAGATAGGAAAAATCCGTTCAGCCGTTCTCGACTTTTAGCGAGACTAACGAACAGCAATTAATTTTTATATGTATAAATAAATATAATACAGATATAGATAGATAGGACTTTATTAAACATGCTTCTGAATGTCCGATATGCACCGTTTTGCTGTATGATTTGTTACCATTTTAAATGTAACTCCATAATGCCTCTCTCATAGAAGTCATGCTCTCTATTTGCAAAAAAATCTAGTAGTCGATTTTCACAATCCCCTCCAATTTTTTATCATTAATGAAATTTTGCAATGCAAGAAAAATATGATAATCCGCTACTGTATGGCGGATACATTAAAACTTCCTAGCCAAGATCCCGAAGTTTCTGGCGCGTCACTGTAGATGTGTGTGTCCTGGCCCAATTCTGGCCGTTTCTGGTCAATTGCTATCTTAAAACGGTCCAGTTGTTGACAGTAGAGAGCAGTATTATGAGTTGCTGACCATATGGTAGCAACGCATAATAAATAATCCCCTTCCAGTCCCACCAAATGCATAGCAACCGTTAGTCCTTGTATGGCCACCGGAGCTATATCTAAATCGGAAACGATTCCTACAAAATTTTGCTATCGTTAGGCAATATAAATTTCAGTACGTTGTGCAAAATTTTGTAGCAAACGGCCAAACTTGGGTCCTTTGTGCACCTTTTACTTAAAATCGGATGAAACTATATATAGGAGCTATATCTGAACCGATTTCAACAAAACATGCCACACGTTATGTTATAGTATCTTCAGTACATGTGCAAAATTCTGTGCCAATCGGACGTACCTGAGGTGTTTGGTGTAGAATTTATATCTATCTAGAAATATATATGTGGACTTTGGTGCACAATTTACATTAAATAGGAATTAAAATATATACGAGCTATATCCAAATCTTAACCGATTTCAACGAGACTTGCACACATCATTCTATATATTCATTACGTTCATTGTACCAAATTTCGTGCAAATCAAAAGATATATAGGGACTTAGTACACAATTTACATAAAACCGGAAGGAAATATATATAGGTGCTACATTAAACCAGTATAGAGCTATATCTATATCTGAACTGATTTCACAAAACATAACATACATCCTTCTAGACGAAGCGTACTGAAGCTTTGCCAAATTTCGTGCAAATAGAAATATATATGTGGACTTTGGTGCACCATTTACATTAAATCGGACAAAAAATATATAAGAGCTATATCCAAATCTGAATTTCGCGAAACTTAACACACATCATTCTAGACCTAATTCATTAAATGATATATAGGGACTTTGGTACTCCATTTACCTTAACCCCCCTATATCGGTGTCAAAAATTTTTTTGATTTAATTCGAATCTACTCTAATTCTAGAATGTTCTTACAAAATTTCAAGTGAAAATCTCAAGAACTCTTGAAGATATAGCCGATTTATTGTGTCAGCATCAAGTGACGGCTAAAGGGCTTCTCAACCTTTAAACGCGTTTTTCTCAAAACGAATGGCGAGCACGATAACTCAAAAACTAATAATCCAATCGGTTTCAAATTTTGACACGTTTCTCTGGGAGTGTGTAGCTCTCGTATGAACTAGGATAAAGCCAATCGGTGAAGATCTTCCTTATTTTTTAACATAGTTTGTGGTAAAAAATAGGCGATTTTCTATAAAAAAATTTTCAAAGTTCCGCCATTTTGTTAATTGTTGTGCGAAGTCAATAATCCTAGTTCATACGAGAGCCAGACATGTCCTCTTTCTAACACAGTTGGAATTTTCGGATTCCGATGTTCCAGTGAGGAGTTATCATGCCCGCCATCGAAAATATGGACTTTTCTTTGAACCGAAAAAACAACAACAACAACTTTTGGTAAATTATTTTTCTTCTTCTTTAAATCTTCAAATATATATGTGCCAAGTTACAAACCTTAACAAGCATTGGTATTCATTTACATGCCCATTTAAAATCTTAAAAATAAAAAATGGAGAATGGGGGGGTTCCCTTATATTAAATCGGACGAAAATATATATGGGAGCTATATCTAAATCTGGACCGATTTTCAGGAAACTGAACACCAATAATTTTTGACCTAATTCAGTATGCTTTGCCAACTTCCGTGCAAATCGAAAGATATATAGGGACTTTGGTGCACCATCTACCTTAAATCGGACGAAAATATATATGGGAGCTATATCCAAATCTGAACCGATTTTCACGAAACTTGACACACATAATTCTAGACCTAATTCATTACGCTGTGCCAAATTTCCTGCAAATCGAAAGATATATAGGGACTTTGATGCACCATTTACATTAAATCGGACGAAAATATATATGGGAGCTGTATCCAAATCTGAACCGATTTTCAAGAAACTTGACACACATCATTCTAGACCTAATACATTACGCTGTGCCAAATTTCGTGCACATCGAAAGATATATAGGGACATTGGTGCACCATTTACCTTAAATCGGACGAATATATATATGGGAGTTATATCCAAATCTGAACCGATTTTCATGAAACTTGACACACATCATTCTAGTCCTAATTCATTACGCTGTGCCCAATTTCGTG
>NW_026884954.1:0-6320 GCF_032173495.1 Musca vetustissima | reverse complement strand
GGAGAGGAAAGCCCGACTTCAACATTTTACTTATGGTGGTTATAAAAATAAAAAACAATAACAGCTGTTAAAAGTAACGTAAACTCGATTTTTTGAAATAAATAACCGTCATGTGTGGAGAAGAAGAGCGAATAACTATCTCAGAGAGAGAGAGAGAGAGAGAGAATTGCTTGTTTTGTTGAGTTGGGGAAGCTCCATTGTGAATATCATTTGTTTTTTATTTCATGTCACGAATGAAAGGGTGGGTGGCTTCATTTGTTTATCTTTTTCACTATGGGAAACGATTTCATGAATTGTTTATCTTTTTCACTATAGAAAACGATTTCATGAATTGATTTGTCATTTCAGGATGGTAGAACGATGATCTTCCAGTATGCAGACGATTTTTTAATCATGGTATATGACAAAGATTTTGATACTGCTGGTTTGCACTTACAACATAAAGCTCAGACTTTTCAAAGAAGATGCAGGGACTTAAACTTGGTCTTCAATGCAGAAAAGTCGAACACGAAAACAGTATCCAACGGGTTACCCTAAATATAGAGGGTACAGAGATACAGCAGGTGAAGAAGTTGAGATTTCTGGGAAGAATAATTACAAATTCCCTGACGGCAAGAGATCATTATGAGCACAAAAGTGAAGAGCTAAAGGGAAGAACGAATTTACTTAAATGTTTGACGACGGTGAGAGGAGGCCTTCACCCGAAATTGGCCATGAACACGTACAAGAGTTTTATAAGAGCGAAGGTTGAGTATGGCAGGACGACAACGGCCAATGCGCCGGCGTATATCAATAAAAAGATCGAGCGCCTTCAGAATGAGATGATCAGAAGATCGTAGGGAGTTACGACCACTTCACCGATTCATGTGAGATATGCCCTAGCTAAAGAGCTACCCCCCAAATATCGAGCTAAGGTTCTGACAGCCAAAGAAATTATTAGAAATGTATACGGCAATGAAAGATTATATGAAATAGTAGCGGATAATCCAAAGGTTAAATCCAGTTATAGTGCAATATTTTACGAGTTTGACGACATCTTCCAAAAGATCAGAATAAGGTCATATGAATATGAAGAAAAATTGACGATCAGAACAAATCTTTTACCCTGTACGAAGCAGAATGCTCCTGCTGCTACCCCCCAAAATCGAGCTAAGGTTCTGACAGCCAAAGAAATTATTAGAAATGTATACGGCAACGAAAGATTATATGAAATAGTAGTGGATAATCCAAAGGTTAAATCCAGTTATAGTGCAATATTTTACGAGTTTGACGACATCTTCCAAAAGATCAGAATAAGGTCATATGAATATGAAGAAAAATTGACGATCAGAACAAATCTTTTACCCTGTACGAAGCAGAATGCTCCTGCTGATGTAATACATGCCATATACAAATGTGAGATGGAATATTATAGATGTAATGGCTTCACCATTTTTGCCACTGATGCTTCGGTTGGACGTGAGACCACAGGGTGTGATGTATACAATGTGTCCAATAAGGACAAATTTCTCTTTAAGTTGGACATTAAGACCTCGTCCATGTTCGGCGAACTTTATGCTATCAAAAAGGCGCTTGAAATTGCGGACGAGGATAGTTAGGGCAATCTGGTCATATTTACAGACAGCCTTGCGGCCTGTAAGGCTCTAGGCTCTGGAGCCTCTGACAATTTTCTGGTTGCTGAATGTCACAATTTGTTGAGGAGAGCAAATGTGTACAGATGTCATGTGGTTTGGACTCCAAGTCATAAATGCATATTTTTTAATGAAGTTGTGGACTTTTTGGCAAAGCAGGCGGTTCACCAATTACGACATTTCTGTCCCCGAAGGAGGCGATAAAGCAAATAGAAAGGAGAGTAAAGGACATGTGGAATGAAGAGTTTAAGATAATTTCCTTGACTAAAGGCAGATTATTTTTCCAACTCTGCCCCGATGTGTATAGCAAACCAATGTATTGCAAAATCAATTAAAGCCCAGAGGACACAAAATTAATTAACGGGCACTCGTACTGTAAAGTCGATCTACATCGTATAGGTGCCAGTGATTCTGGCAATGCGATTTATGCGGTGTTCCTGAAGACGTGGAGCACATCATTTTTACTTGCCCTAGATATAATCAATTAAGAAAAACTTATCCCAACACAAAAATCTTATGACAACCCTGAAATCCACTGAGGAAGAGCTATTCAAGATATTAATTCGCTTCATCAAAGAGACGAAAATTCATCTGTGATCCTGATCCCTATCCCATCCCAACCTGTGACTATGATATTAGTTTAAGTTTTTAACCGTTTTTGAATCAATAACTAATTTTGACTTTTTTCACACTCCCCCTTTTTGCCCCCTTTTTCTATTTATTTCCTATCTTCAGCAGCCTTGAAAGCGCCTAGAAGACTTGGAGAATCAACCTTGTGTGACCAGGAAGCTTGCTTAGTTCCGGAAATTCTTTGGCTGCGGTTTGCAGTTTTCGTCCTACATACACCTTATGTACTTGGAAATCTCTCAACCGGGAGGTCGTAAGTCCGATTAAGTCGATATACTTAAAATCCTTGATTGCTCTGTTTCAAGCATTTCTATTTAAACCGTTTATGCGAGAGGTCTTTTGTACCTGGTGTACGATCGTTTTTGGATAATACCTTTTTGTAAGAAAACCTGGCCACGTGTATTTACGGATCGCCAATTCCTGCGGCCTTAAGGAACTGAGGACCGCCTTCAAACACACACACACACATTTCAAGGAAATAGAAAAAACTTTAAAGGGGCTTCTATCTATCATGGAGCCATTGAATGTTCTTCCATATTAAGTGTGGTGGCTCTAAATGGTTTATCGGCATTAATTCAGATTTCGAAAATCAAATAAAATTGATTATGTTTGTTAGCTCATAGAAGGAGAATAGTGCTCCAACTTCTCCCGCACAACTAAAGAAGGCACAACAAAACACCAACCTTTAAAAAATAAATAAATATTCGATCTTAAATGTTGTTACGCCAGACATGATATACAAACAAACTCACACACATACACACAGCCACCGAATGTGACATTGTACACCAGATTCCAGCTGTGAGATCGTTGTCATAGATCTATGTTGGTCAATTGAGTTCTTAAGAAATTTTAGTTCAGATTCGAAGTTGTTGGTGTTTAATCAAATGTTTTTATTTGGAATTGATGTTGGTAGTTAGTTGGCGGAGGTTACATAGGAGGGAGTATGTCACGTGTGTGTGCCTTGTTAACAAAAAATCATGAAGCAAGACATTAATCAAAAAGGTCTCCCAGCATATTTGGTTGTCTAGGGGAAATGTATACATGATTTTAGTAATGTTAATAACAGGTGGTACACGTGTATTGAAACTTTGATTGTAGAACAGGCGATCCATTTTAAAAATCCACGCCTTATTGATGCTGGTCCTTGAGAAAATATTCTTTTAAAAATCCACGCCTTATTGATGCTGGTCCTTGAGAAAATATTCTTTTAAAAATCCACGCCTTATTGATGCTGGTCCTTGAGAAAATATTCTTTTAAAAATCCACGCCTTATTGATGCTGGTCCTTGAGAAAATATTCTTTTAAAAATCCACGCCTTATTGATGCTGGTCCTTTAAAAAATATTCTTTTAAAAATCTACGCTTTTTTGATGCTGGTCCTTGAAAATATAATCATTAAAAATCCACGCCTTATTGATGCTGGTCCTTGAAAAATATTCTTAATTCTTTTTTTTAATTTTTGCTTCATTGCGGATCTTCCTCATTTATTATCCTTGCATGTCAGTACATCTTTACTTGAAATAAATGAGAAAAAATCGCTAGAGAAAATACTGCAAATAAAGTACAGCTCATAAAAAAATCTATTATTGCTGCTAAACATGCAACAACAAAAACTACGTGCCGATGCCTCAGATTGCTGATTGGATATTTGAGGCTTTAAGCCAACCTACACAGAATACGATAAAGGGACACTTGCGACATCAACAACTGCCAAATGTTTAGTACGATTAGATGTAATTGGACGGGCAGCCCCTCATGCCAGCTAACTTTCAATGGTAGCCGCACTTTTATAGCACATAAATTGGCATCAGCATTTTCACTTAAAACGACAATCCGATTCACGAAGTAATAATTATTGTCAAATGCAAAAAACAATCGGAAAAAATCAAGTGATTCTTGAAGTGTCTTAGCAACACACATCCTTGGTATTTATACGTATGTATGTATGCAAAAATATTTATATGGTTCATACGTATGTATGAATGTAATATTTATTAATAGTAGGCAAACTTCGCTATTTAAGAAAAATACGCATAAACATTGGCAGAATGCCCTTAATATTTTTTAATAGGAATTGATATTCAAATAAGAATTTCCTTGCTAACCCTTCAATTGATTTTTTTAGTTCGAGCTTAAAAAAATTTGCCTTGACCTAAGACCTACAGAACAGATTCGAATAGCTTAATTTTTTGGGCCTTCATTCACGTCACTTCATTACATAAATTTTTTATACTTTCCCGCCATCTGTTATCAATAAATTTCATCATAGCCACCTAGTGAACAAGTTATTACAATATGAATTTAGTTTTTGTCCATGAATTTTTGTTCCATTGCACGGCCATCTACCTTTGCTTTATACACTGTCACCCTAAAAGTATGCTTTAATTTTGGCAATACTTATTTTGAGTAAATCAGTGATATCGTTTTTTCGTTTTTAAAAACGCTAAGACGTGGATTGTTTACAGAATATTTTTTCAACGACCAACAGAGACGTGGATTTTTAAAAGAATATTTTCTCAAGGACCAGCATCAATAAGGCGTGGATTTTTAAAAGAATATTTTCTCAAGGACCAGCATCAATAAGGCGTGGATTTTTAAAAGAATATTTTCTCAAGAACCAGCATCAATAAGGTGTGGATTTTTAAAAGAATATTTTCTCAAGGACCAGCATCAATAAGGCGTGGATTTTTAAAAGAATATTTTCTCAAGGACCAGCATCAATAAGGCGTGGATTTTTAAAAGAATATTTTCTCAAGGACCAGCATCAATAAGGCGTGGATTTTTAAAAGAATATTTTCTCAAGGACCAGCATCAATAAGGCGTGGATTTTTAAAAGAATATTTTCTCAAGGACCAGCATCAATAAGGCGTGGATTTTTAAAAGAATATTTTCGCAAGGACCAGCATCAATAAGGCGTGGATTTTTAAAAGAATATTTTCTCAAGGACCAGCATCAATAAGGCGTGGATTTTTAAAAGAATATTTTCTCAAGGACCAGCATCAATAAGGCGTGGATTTTTAAAAGAATATTTTCTCAAGGACCAGCATCAATAAGGCGTGGATTTTTAAAAGAATATTTTCTCAAGGACCAGCATCAATAAGGCGTGGATTTTTAAAAGAATATTTTCTCAAGGACCAGCATCAATAAGGCGTGGATTTTTAAAAGAATATTTTCTCAAGGACCAGCATCAATAAGGCGTGGATTTTTAAAAGAATATTTTCTCAAGGACCAGCATCAATAAGGCGTGGATTTTTAAAAGAATATTTTCTCAAGGACCAGCATCAATAAGGCGTGGATTTTTAAAAGAATATTTTCTCAAGGACCAGCATCAATAAGGCGTGGATTTTTAAAAGAATATTTTCTCAAGGACCAGCATCAATAAGGCGTGGATTTTTAAAAGAATATTTTCTCAAGGACCAGCATCAATAAGGCGTGGATTTTTAAAAGAATATTTTCTCAAGGACCAGCATCAATAAGGCGTGGATTTTTAAAAGAATATTTTCTCAAGGACCAGCATCAATAAGGCGTGGATTTTTAAAAGAATATTTTCTCAAGGACCAGCATCAATAAGGCGTGGATTTTTAAAAGAATATTTTTCTATGGACCAATAAGGCGTGGATTTTTAAAAGAATATTTTCTCAAGGACCAATAAGGCGTGGATTTTTAAAAGAATATTTTCTCAAGGACCAATAAGGCGTGGATTTTTAAAAGAATATTTTCTCAAGGACCAATAAGGCGTGGATTTTTAAAAGAATATTTTCTCAAGGACCAGCATCAATGAGGCGTGGATTTTTAAAAGAATATTTTCTCAAGGACCAGCATCAATGAGGCGTGGATTTTTAAAAGAATATTTTCTCAAGGACCAATAAGGCGTGGATTTTTAAAAGAATATTTTCTCAAGGACCAGCATCAATAAGGCGTGGATTTTTAAAAGAATATTTTTTTAAAGGACCAGCATCAATAAGGCGTGGATTTTTAAAAGAATATTTTCTCAAGGACCAGCATCAATAAGGCGTGGATTTTTAAAAGAATATTTTCTCAAGGACCAGCATCAATAAGG
>NW_026884953.1:0-61214 GCF_032173495.1 Musca vetustissima | reverse complement strand
CCCTTTGAACTCGCAGCTATTCATTTCTATAGAGTCCCCTCCTTCCAGTAGGTGCTCCATTATTTTGGTGTTGACTACATTTAATACCTCTCCATGGGTCTCCTTCTTTATCTTACCGGACGCGCTATTTCCGTCGATCACTGCATAGCAGAGCTCGTCTAGATAGCGCTTCCTGGCAACCTTGGCGTAAGACGGCGGCTCCTTACCATCTGTTACTGTCATCTTCCTCTTTCGCAACTTCCGGTTGGTCCTTTTGGGATTCCCGGACTTTGCGGAAGATTCCGACTCAGCACTCGTCTTCTTGATATCAGAGCCAGCCTCGTCTGCCCTCGTCAGTGGATTCTCGTAGCAGTCTCCTTTGACGTTGGTTTGACTCAGCTTTCTCTTATTATCAGTAGACGGGAAGCTCTTTTTATCTTGGCGGATTTGACAGTCGTCTGCTCATCCGGAGACCTTATCCTCTTCGCCGCTTCCGCAGAAGTGGAGGGAAGGTCAGGCTTATCCTTTTGAGTTTCTGCCTGTATCTCGCTCTTTTTGTTTGTCCGGTTCAATCTGGTCAACTTCCGCCTTTGTGCCCCAGACAACTGCTTCTTCTTAGTTGTGAGTTTGGCGATATTTTTACTCACCTCCTCTATCATCTTGTCAGCCTCATCTTCCTTCCGGCTCTCCAAGACAGTTATGTTTGTCTGATTATCATGATCAGACTCAGAGTTCGAAGTTGAGTCCCCTCCTGTCTCTGAAGGCTGGGTCGAGATTGCTCTTCCCCTGTGGTTCCTCAACTTCGAATTGGTGTTGCCCGAAGGCTGAGTGCTTGTAGCTATACCTTCGACTACAGATGCCAAGACACCCACATCTGTAGGAGATTGTTGCTCACGATCGCAGGATGACGACGGGGCGTGACTCGTGGGCAGATCAACGACACCCGCCGGTACTGAGTTATTTAGGCTCTGCACCGTAACGTTTATTCTGAAAGAATGTACATACATACAGTGAGTGTAATAAGTATTTTGCCTCAATAAAAATTTGAAAAAATTCCAATATATACGCCTAAAGCCAGCAAACTAAAGAAGTAAAATGAATTATGTGTGATGGAATATGTTTGTGGACATATTTAGATCGTATTTCTGCAAGAATCATTGCGATAGACCTATTGGTCTCGAAGATATCGGCCGAAATCTATAACAACCCAAAAATGTTTATCACAAAAAAGTATTTTGCTTTTTAATATTATTTTTCCACGCTTAAAAAATATTACATAAAACGGGTCGTTTGGTCCTTTTATAGTTACAATTGCGGTTAACCACATACTATAAGCGATTTGTCGACGATTCCAATACATCACGGCATTTTTTCGTGGGTATTTTCTCACATTTACATTTAATACATTATCCATCAGTATTTCATTTAATATTTGGTATTTTCTCGTCCTAATCTTAAGATAAGAGTATTAAACATAGTCATTGCGGCTTCAAAACATCCCAACTATGTTTAGAATAATAAAAAATAGGTTTTGCAAAATATAACGCGAGGACAGAACCTTAAAAACTATTAAAACCAAAATCCGACATACAAATTATTGAAAAAAAATTCGCGAAACCCAATTTTTCCGACTTTGAAAATTGTATGGTCCAGTAATATTGATCTGGGAACCAATATATGCAATGGAAATACCAATAAGGAGGTCAGATTCAAAGATATGAACAGTTCTAAAGCAATAGTAATAAAAAACAATACATGAAGTTGGGAGAAAAGATCATTATTCGTCAAATCCTATTGTCTTTTGAAAAACTGTGGTTGCTGGTGGCGAATACACGTTCTATATTTTATCTCCGATTAACACCATCAGTTGCGAATAAAATGCAGTAGGGAATAAACGGTTCGATCTATTTATTTTCGAAATAAGATGTATTTATATTGCCAGAAAACCGTCCATATCTTTGAGTCTGACCTCCTTATTGCTATTTTCATAGTATATTTTGGTTCCTAGATCAGTAATAATGAACCATAAAGTTTTCGAAGTTAGAAAAATGGGGTTTCGCGATATTTTTTTAAATAATTTGTTTGTCGGATTTTGGTTTTAATAGTTTTTAAGGTCCTGTCCTCGCGATATATTTTGTAAAACCTCCTTTTTATTATTCTTAACATATTTGGGATATTTTGAAGCCGCGACAACTATATTTAATACTCTGATTTTGAGATTAGAACGAGAAATTACGAAATATTAAATGAAATATTGCTGGAGAATGTATTGAACGTAAATGTGAGAAAATACTCGCGAAAAAATGCCGTGGTTTATTGGAATCGTTGCCAAATCACTTATAGTATGTCGTTACCCGCAATGGTAACTATAAAAAGACCAAACGTGTTCTATGTAACAATTTTCTCTAAAATAATAATAAAAAGCAAAATACTTTTTTGTGACATTATAATTCTCAATTTTTGTCAGTTTGTGAAAACAAGTTTATTTTGAACACAATTAAACAAAATGTTATTTGGATTTCAAAATAAAAAAAAATAATCCGAATTGGATGAAATTTGGCACAGCTCATTTGTTTGGCCCAAGAACGTACCCTATTGAAATTGGGAAAAATCGGTTGAGATTTAGATATAGATCCCATATATATTTTCGTCCGATTTGAGGTAAATGGTATACCAAATTCCCTATAAATCTTTCGATTTACACGAAATTTGGCACAGCGTAATGAATAAGGTCTAGAATGATGTGTGTTAAGTTTCGTGAAAATCGGTTCAGATTTAGATATACATCCCATATATATCTTCGTCCGATTTAAGGTAAATTGTGTGCTAAAGTCCCTATATGTGTTTCGATTTACACGATTGGCACAGCGTACTGAATTAAGTCTAGGATGATGTGTGCCAAGTTTCGTGTCGGTTTAGGTTTTATATAGTTTCTCCCGATTTTAGAAAAATAGTCCACTAAATTCCCTGGAAATATTTTGATTTGCGCGAATTTTGGCATAGCGTACTGAAATAAGTCTAGAATGATGTGTGCCAAGTTTCGTGAAAATCGGTTCAGATATAGCTCTCATACATATTTTCATACGGTTTAAGTTAATTGGTGCACCAAAGACCCTATATATCTTTTGATTTGGACGAAATTTGGCATAGCGTACTGAACTGCGTCTATAATAATATGTGCTAAATTTCATGAAAATCGGTTCAGATTTACATATAGCTCCCATATATAGTTTCGCCCGATTTTAGGTAACTGATGCACCAAAGACCCTGGAAATCTTTTCATTTGCACGAATTTTAGCAGAGCGTACTGAATTAAGCCTAGAATTTATGTGTCCAAAGTTTCGTGAAATTTAGTAAATATTGCAGCTGTATATAGGATGATTACTAATTGATAATATCTAAATTTTAATTTGATAACTTCAGCAGGGGCAGCGAAGCGCCACGGGTCCCGCTAGTTATAATTTAAAAAAAAAATCCACATAACCTTAGAACTGCTCGACCAGATTGCATGGTACTAAAAATATCACACGGATGTTTGTAATGACTGCGATTAAAAATTTTTAATTATATTTTATCTTCTGTCAGTGTCATTTTGAAAATGCAATATTAGAGTTGTTGCATTTTTTTCTTTTTGTTTGCACTTCATTGCAAAGATTAATTAAATATGATATTTGTTACCATTTATTAATATGAAACAGAACAGCAGCACTGCACGGCACAGCTCACCTCACAACATCAGAAAATGCAATTCTTGATTTAAACATGCAATCTCGTGTAACGAACAAACTGGCTAAACGAACATCAGCTATGCGATGTGATGTCGTTGGCAATAAATGCAATTACTGTAGCAACAGCTACAATAACAACAGAAGCAATAACAATATTGAAATGACTAATTCAGATACAAATTTGTATGGATATAGTGTCGTATCGATGTTTTGGCGTGGATGGGCCAACTGAGGCGTGTATTTTTTAAAGAATATTTTTTGGAGGCCAACTACGCGTCGATTTTATGAAGAAATATTTTTAAAGGACCCAAAAAGATGTGGATTTTTTAAAAAATTTTTTTTAAGGAACCAAGAGAGGCGTGGATTTTTTAAGGATATTTTTAAGAGCCAACTGAATATTTATTTAAATAATATTTTTTTAAGGGCCAACTAAGGCATGGATTATTTAAAGAATATTTTTTTAAGGACCAACTGAGGCGTGTATTATTTAAAGAATATTTTTTAAGGACCAACTGAGGCGTGGATTATTTAAAGAATATTTTTTAAGGCCAACCTAGGCATTTATTATTTAATGAATATTATTTTAAGGCCAACCTAGGCGTTTATTTTATTAATTTCTCTTTCGAAATGAGCTACATGATCGGAGTTGCAATGAAAAGGAAAGCCAGAGAGATACTACATTCCCACCACTATGCGACGCGTTTCGCCGTTGGTTAAGCGGCACATCAGGCATATTGGGAAATGTGGCTTTACTTGATAAGTTGTATTTATGTCGACTATTGTTGCGAAATTGCATCTACGAATTAAATTCAACCGTGTCAAGGTTCGGACATTTGGCATCACACCAGAACATTCCTTTTCAGAGCAGATTTTTCTTGTAGTGACGGACTTTTTTCCATACAGACTACAATATTTTTCTTCAATGGCATGCAACTGCATATTGTGCAACCTTAGGAAGATAAGGAGGTGGCTTTGAACGCTAAGGCGCCGGACACCAACAGATGCCATGGGAACCAGGGTTAAAATCCCAGCCGGGCTCAAGCTGAATTTTTGAGTTTTGTTTTTATGCCTTTTTAGGGCGAAGAATATTTTTAAACGCGCGTGGATTTTTTAATTGATATTAAGGATTTTTAAAGAATATTTTTTAAGGCGTGTGGAGTTTTTTAAAGGATATTAAGGATTTTTTTAAAGATATTAGAGGCATTGATTTTGTAAACTAAATGAGGCGCTGATTTTTAAGAAATATAGTTATAGGACGGACAGAGGTATTGATTGTTTGAAGGATCAAATGAGGCGTTGATTTTTAAGGAATATTTCTATAAGGACCAACAGGGGCGTTTTTTCTTAAAGACCCGGCAGAGGAGTGGATTATTTAAAGAAAATATTTATGGTTTTATTAAAGGATATATATTTTTATACCCTCCACCATAGTATGGAGGGTATATTAATTTTGTTTTTCATACAAACGATCATCGAAATGATCATTTCCGACCCTATAAAGTACATATATTTTTGATCAGCGTAAAATTCTAAGACGATCTAAGCATGTCCATCGGTCCGTCCGTCCGTCTGTTGTAATCACACTAGCGTCTAAGCGAGTTGAGATAGATCGCCAAAATTTTGCACAGAGTCGTCTCTTGTCTGCAGGCAGGTCAAGTTCGAAGATGGGATATATCGGTCCACGTTTAGGCTTAGCTCCCATATAAGGGTACCCACAAATTTTCCATATTTTGGGATTCTTGAGCGCGTTTTTTAACCGAATTCGCTGAAATTTGCTGCATAGGGTTCTTATTGGGTACTAAATGTCTCCACAAAACATTATACATATAGGTCCATTTTTTTGGTAACCCCCATATAACGGCACCCTCTAATTTTCAGTATTTTGGGGGTTTGGATCGTAGTTTTCAACCGAATTGGCTGTAGTTTATTACTTTGAGTTCCTATTGGGTAGCAAATCTCTATACTAAAAATTATAAATATGGTTTAATTTTTTCGGGTAGCCCCCATATAAGGGTACCCCCCAATTTTCGGTATTTTGAGGTTGTTGAGCTCGTTTTTCAACCGAATTCGCTGAAATTTGGTTCTTATTGGGTTTCAAATATCTCCACAAAATATTATAAATATAGGTCCATATAAGGGTACCCCCAATTTTCGCCAAATTGAGGTTCTTGAGCACGTTTTTCAACCGAATTCTCTGAAATTTGGTATTTTGTAGTCGTATATGGTAACAAATTTCACTACATTACATTATTAATATGCATCCCCTTTTTGGGGTAGTCCCTATATACCTCCTTTTTATACCGATCACCACACTATGTTACAGGGTATTATGTCTTTGTGCATATGTTTGTAACATACAAAAGGAAACGAGATAGACACATGGTTCCGTTTGAGAATATGCATAGAATCACTTTTTAAGTCGATATATGCATGTCCGTCCGTCCGTTAGTCTGTCCGTCTGTCTGTCCATGTTAAATTGTAAACAAAGTACAGGTCGCATTTATAATCCGAATTGGATGAAATTTGGCATAGGTCACTTATTTGGCCAAAGGACGAACCCTATTGAAATTGGGAAAAGCGGCTCAGATTTAGATATAGCTCCCATATAAATTTTCGTCCGATTTTAGGTAAATAGTGCACCAAAGTCCCTATATATCCTTCGATTTGCACGAAATTTGGGAGAGGGTACTGAATTAAGTCTAGAACGATGTGTGTTAAATTTCGTGAAAATCGGTTCAGATTTAGATATAGCTCCCATATATATTTTCATCCGATTTTATGTAAATGGTGCAACAGAGACCCTATATATCCTTCGATAACTGAATTAAGTCTAGAAAGATGTGTTTTAAATTTCGTGAAACTCTGTTCAGATTTAGATATAGCTGCCATATATATTTTCGTCCGATTTTATGTACATGGTGCACCATAGTCCCTATATATACTTCGATTTGCACGAAATTTGGCATAGTGTACTGAATTAAGTCTGGAACGATGTGTGTTAAATTTCGGGAAAATCGGTTCAAATTTAGATATGACTCCCATATATATTTTCGTCCGATTTTATGTAAATGGTGCACCAAAGTCCCTATATATCCTTCGATTTTCTCGAAATTTGGATTTAAAAGTTAATGTGTAATTTTGTCCCATTGTAAGAAGCAACTCTATATCTGACCAAAATTTAGTATAGGTTGCAGAATAACATGTTTAATTTCATGTCAATGGTCCTTCAAAAATGCGACGTCTGTTAGGATTCCATCTGTTGAATATTTCCAAAGTGATGAAGGGTATCATATAGTCGGCCCCGTCCGACTTTACTACTTTCCTTTCTGGTTTATATTAAAATTGTTATGCAATTTTTTCCGCGTTTTAGGTTGATTTGAAATAAAAAGAGGGTATGTTATACAAAAGTATTCCTTATTCGATTTGAATGTTATCCCAAAATAGTCTACAAAAAACGCAAACAAAAATTTTTTTCATGAACTCAAAAACTTGACCTATGGCTAATTTTTCCTTCAGGGTACTTAATTCCACCCCAGACCATAACATCGATTTTGTGTTGCAGTGCTATAAACAAGGTACCTTCTATTACATACACTTCATTACGACCCAATGTACATATTTTGCAACAAGAAGTCATCAGCTATGCACTCCATAAATGTACAGCATATAAACGAACATTGTTGGTGTCAATGTCAACAATACAACACAATAAACTACGTAGAGATCACCCCACTTCGCGTTGCAATACAAATTATTGTATTTCTTCTTGTTGGCGTTATTGAGAGAGAAAAAAATAAAACAATTGTAAGATGCTATATGGTCAATATAAATCATTTCAAGATTAACAGCTTTTGTTCTAAGCTATTCTAAAAAACAAAAAAGAAGATTTATTTTTGTTTTATCGATTTCAGCTAATTTCAGTAGCTAGCTGTCCGTTCAATGAAATGATGTCGGTGATGATAAACTAATGCCAATGGCAATAAACCTAATATATTGGCAAACACCGAAAGACGCATTTGGTTCACATTCGATGTGGGACAGCACCATGCGCTCAACAGTCAACATGCAATCAACAGCATACGTACAACAACAACAAGTTGGGCCTCATTCCAGTCATGTGAATTAGCAACAACGTCATATGTCGATCTCATCGTTTCAAGTGTTAAATAAAAAATATTTATTCTTTTATTGCATTCTCATTAAAACAAAACAAGCTTTTGTTCACATCTAGAAGGAAAATAAAATAAAACGACAACAACAAATAATAATTATTCTACAAACATTTTTGTTGTTACAACTAGACACTGGGGAATAGACAAGTATGCAAAACAATTGGCAAACAATTTCTATGTCATGGTCTGGGACAACAAGTTTTTTTTTCTTATGGATTTCAATCTGGCTGTTTATTTATTTTTCTTCTTCTTCGGCGTCGTCGTCATCTTGAAATCGCATTCAAGTGAATATTTGCTGTCGAAGTTTTTATTAGCCCATTTTTATTGCTGTTGGTGTTGTTGTGATTATTTAACATCATGAATATGCGTCAGCAACATTGTCATACTGTAAATGTTTACAGAATTTGTTTGATTGTTTCCAATTGCGGGTGAAGTTATTAAACGCATGCATGCTACGTTGAGTGAACACGTTCGTTTCTTAAGTCTTTTGTTTTATATTAAACATCTTTTCTTTATCAGAGAATCGTCTGATAAAGTCTTTTTCGAAAATATTACAGCAAAGAAAAAATGAGTTTTTATTGCAAGTTTCAAACTTTGTACTATGCAGCATATTTAACATTTGTACTATGAGGCTATTTTAGCTTGCGGTGGTCTATGATGGCAATGTCTAATGTCGAGGTAGGCCTACTTGTATAAAATCTTTTTTTGAAATTACAAGTTTTTAAAATTTTGACCATTTGTGGGGAGAAAATCGGAACTAGGAATATCAACGAACAGAAAAATTAAGCATGACATTTGTTTGGTGGCCTTGTAATAACAATAACCCATATTGAAAATTTTCTGGAAAGAACATATTTACCGGAATGGCTAACTACAAAACTTTTCGGAATTTTTAGTGAAAATCCTGCTAAAACCTTATGAATACAAACAAGTGAAAAAGCGCTAAGTTCGGCCGGGCCGAACTTTGGATACCCTCCACCATAGGTATACTGACAGGCACTTGCAATGAAAATATAGGAACGTACTACAACACGACTTATGTAACCATTATGTACACCAGATAAAAATTTCAGCAATCTGTAATGCGGATTTTTCCTAATTCTACAACCCGACTTATGTAAACCACACCAAATACAAATTTCAGCAATCTTTAATACGGATTTTTCTTAAAATGTGAAACCTCAAGACGTGGACTGATATTGATAACGCATGATAGAGAATAATATCCTCAAACTACTGCTATTTGGATTGCAAGGTTATTTGAGTCTATACCTAAAGGGAGACCAATATTGATTACATAGTGTAGGAATTAGCATCTATTTGGGGTTATCATTATATGAGGGCTATGCCTAATTAATGTCCTATATACGTCAATTTCGAACTCAATATTTTAGTTTTGTATGTCAATTCATTCCTTCAGGAGGTGTCATTATAAGGGGGACCTGCCTAAATGTCTGCCGATATATTTCATTATATGGTGGATATCCGAAAAATTGGACCTATATTTATCATTTTTTGTGGAGAGATTTGGTACCCAATAAGAACTCAAAATACTGAATTACAGCCAATAAGGTGGAAAAATACAATAAAAACCCCCAAAATACTGAAAATTACGAGGTACCGTTATATGGGGACTACCAGAAAAAGTGGACCTATATTTATAATTTTTTGTGGAGAGATTCAGTACCCAATAAGTACTCATTGTACCAAATTTCAGCGTATTCCGTTAAAAAACGCGCTCAAGAAATTTGGGAGGTACCCTTATATGGGAGCTATGCCTAAACGTGGACCGATATATCCCATCTCCGAACTTGACCTGCCTGCACACAAAAGACGAATCTAGGCAAAATTTTGGCTATCTATCATAATTCGTTTAGAGGCTAGAAAGATTACAACAGATAGACGGACAGACAGAAAAAGGGGGTTCTATGGGGACTACCCCAAAAAGGGGGCGTATATTAATAATTGTTAGTAGGGAGATTTGTTATAATATACGACCTCAAAATTCCAAATTACAGGAGTTCGTTTGAAAAACGCGCTCAAGAACCCCAAATACCGAAAATTGTGGGTACCCTTATATGGGGGCTTTCCGAAAAATTGACCTATATTCATAATTTTTCTGCAAATTAGAGGGTACCGTTATATGGGGGCTACCAGAAAAAGTGGACCTAAATTTATAATTTTTTTGTGGAGAAATTTGGAACCCAATACGAACCCATTGTAGCAAATTTCAGCGAATTCCGTTAAAAAACGTACTCAAGATCCCCAAAATACCGAAAATTGGGGGTACCCTTATATGGGAGCTATGCCTAAACGTGGACCGATATATCCCATCTTCGAACTTGACCTGCCTGCAGACAAAAGACAACCCTATGGAAAATTTCAGCACCCTATCTCCTTCAGAAGATAGCGTGATTACAACAGACGGACGGACTAGATCGTCTGAGAATTTTACCCTGATCAAGAATATATATACTTTATAGGGTCGGAAATGAATATTTCGATGAGTTACAAACGGAATGACAAAATTAATATACCCTCCATACTATGGTGGAGGGTATAAAAATGGGTAGGAACCTTTATGTAGCGGTTACGTCAAAACTTAAACGAAATGCAAAATTGTAGCCAAAATATCATTCTGATGAAAATTAGTTATTCTTTATGAGGTCTTCTGTGAATGTTTTGTTATGTTCCGAATAGAAAAAAAACGAATTTGTCAACAAATTTGCGTACATTGTATTTTGTATTTTTATACCCTTCACCACACTGTGGTACAGGGTATTATGTATTTGTGCATATGTTTGTAACAGGCAAAAGGAAACGAGATAGACACATGGTTCCTTTTGAGAATATGCATAGAATCACTTTTTAAGTCGATTTATGCATGTCCATCCGTCTGTCCGTCTGTTGGTGTTAGATTGTAAACAAAGCACAGGTAGCATTTATCATCCGAATTCGATGAAATTTGGCACAGCTCATTTATTTGGCCCAAGGACGAACACTATTGAAATTGGGAAAAATCGGTTCAGATTTAGATATAGCTCCCATATATATTTTCGTCTGAATGGTGCACCCAAGTCCATATATATCTTTTGATTTGTACGAAATTTGGCATAACGTACTGAATTGAGCCTAGAATGATGTCTGCCAAGTTTCGTGAAAATCGGTCCAGTTTTAGATATAGCTCCCATATATAGTTTCGTCCAATTTTATGTAAATGGTGCGCCAAAGTCCCTATATATCCTTTGATTTGCACGAAATTTTGCATAATATACTGAATTGAGCCTAGAATGATGTCTGCCAAGTTTCGTGAAAATCGGTTCAGATTTAGATATTGCTTTCATATATAGTTTCGTCCAATTTTATGTAAATGGTGCGCCAAAGTCCCTATATATCTTTCGATTTGCACGAAATTTAGCATAACATACTGAATTGAGCCTAGAATGATGTCTGCCAAGTTTCGTGAAAATCGGTCCAGTTTTAGATATAGCTCCCATATATAGTTTCGTCCGATTTTATGTAAATGGTGCTCCAAAGTCCCTATATATCATTCGATTTGCACGAAATTTGGCATGGCATACTGAACTGAACCTGGAGTGACATCTGCCAAGTTTCGTGA
This sequence comes from Musca vetustissima, assembly GCF_032173495.1. Taxonomy (NCBI): domain Eukaryota; kingdom Metazoa; phylum Arthropoda; class Insecta; order Diptera; family Muscidae; genus Musca; species Musca vetustissima. The sequence goes on along the minus strand of NW_026884953.1, from coordinate 49,716 downwards.
AAATCGGTTGAGATTTAGATAGCTCCTATATATATTTTCGTCCGATTTAATGTGAATGGTGCATCAAAGTCCCTATATATTCTTCGATTTGAACGAAATTTTGCGTAGCGTACTGAATTATGTCTTGAAATATGTGTGTTAAATTTCGTGAAAATCGGTTCAGATCTAGATATAGTTCCCATATATATTTTCGTCCGATTTTATGTAAATGGTGCACCAAAGTCCCTATATATCCTTCCACGTGCACAAATTTTTTCACAGCGTACTGAATTAAATCCAGAAATGTGTGTTTTAAATATCGCGAAAATCGGTTCAGATTTAGGTATAGCTCCCATAAACCATGAAATCGGTTTATATTTCGATATTTTGCTTTATATTTATTTACAGAGTTTTGTCCCTATGTAAGAAGCAACTCTATATCTGACCAAAATTTAGTATAGTTTAATTTCATGTTTTTTCAAAAATGTTTCGTCTGTTAGGATTCCATTTGTTGAATATACCCAAAATGGTGAAGGGTATCATATAGTCGGCCCCGTCCGACTTTACTACTTTCCTTACTGGTTTTTATATAATTCTCGTTTTCTTAATAGTTCTTTTCCGATAGCAAAGGAAACATTAATATTAACACTAGATAGCCGAAGGCAGTCATTTTGACGTTTTTTCAATTTCAAGTACAAAAACAATTGTGTATATTATGACCCAGCTTTTTAATATTTGGTGACTTTTTGTACCACATAGAACTACGTTTATTAATCATAGTAGCTGCTTCCTCCCCTCTTTCATTCCCCGTATTCACATGTGCTATACCTATATAGCCTAAAAGCGGTCATTTTGACTTTTTGTGAAATATTAAATAATCAAACTACTTTTATTATTGTATAAAATAAATTTCTTATATGACAAGATCACTACAACAACATCGAACACCGTTTGATACTCTAGAAACAAAAACGAACACACAAATCGGGAAAAATAAATTTTATATTTCCAGTCGATTTCACTCTTAGAGTAAAGACTTCCTCTTTTTTTAATATTTGGTCCGCGTTCTTATTTTTCATAAAGGGAAACTCGAGAGCCCTCCCCCATAAAACAAATAATAACAACGTTTTGTATGATTGTAAATAATGTAAAAAATATTAATAAATATGTTTAAAAAAATTTCTTTACAAAATAAAATTTTTTTCAGAATGAAGTCATTTTGACCGATTTTAGGCAATATAGGTATATACAAAATTCCCGTCTTTCTAGTGTTAATAAATACTATGATTTTGTTTTTATATTTTACCAACTAAACTACTAAAATCCGCCAACAATACAATTCTATTGTTCACAAATTAAAATGTCTAGTAATGCATAAATTCATCAGGTTCTTCAAATAAAACTAAAGTTATTATCCTATTAGCCACACTTGACCGGTATACAATTTGACATTTTTATTTTGGTACTTTATCATTTAAATGACAACAAATTTGTACTGCACACCTGGTGATTCATTATAAAAATGATTATTTTATTTGATTTATTAACTGTTTAACAAAAAACAAAAATGGGTCAAGCTATTTTTTTTTTATTTATGAGACACCTACATATACGGTAAAACCGTAGCTTTGCCAAATAAAATGCAAAACCTTGTTGTTGCAAATTTACTAAAAAAAATAATGAGGCATCGACTTTAATTAATGTTCACATACATTTCAATGATTTAATGCATTCTAACAAAAAAGGGTACCCAGCATTCGACCAAATTTTGTGCGAAAAAAATTGACAATGTGTAATATTTTTACGTATTACGGCATGTCTATATTGTCGGTTTTCATTTATTTAATAACAACAAAAACATAAGAAAAAAAAATAAATTAATAAAAATAATAATTTTACCTTCTGACATCACTTGACGGTGATGGCAATATACACACTCTCTCACACTATTTATTATGTGCGAATTTAATTGCTTGCCAAGTTTTTTCTTTATGTTATGCCATAAAATGTCGTCGATTCTTCTCTCGCAATAATAAGATGAAAACCAGTCATGCGCACGTATAAATCTAAATTACGTAAAATACCTTGAATTACTCAGATCACAAACGATATTCATTGCATTGTCTTAGCTGTCAGCAGAAATTTACATAAAATCACACATGAACATGTATTCGAGATGAATGAATGAAGACAAGATGAATGTAGCATGAGCGTCTGTGACTACGACATACTCCATAACTTCTAAGCATGAAAATTCCAAGGTATGCCTCTCAGAAGTTATGCTGTGGAAAATTTAAAATTTTCCATTATTTCTCACGTAAAATATTAGCAATGAATTTGTTGCATTTCCACCCCATTAAACTTAATTTTAATTGGGATTTGTTTTGAAAGGGTAGTATTTCCTTATATTTATTTATTTTTTTTTTCTGCTAGGCTTGATTTATGACATTAATATATTATGATTGTTTCATTCCATTCATTTGCGCTAATGAATCTATTCTCCGATCCAGAATAGATCGTGAGATCTAGACTAAATGAATTATATTAATTGCAATCGTTATGTTGTTGAAAGGAGAAAAATGATAATTAACCATTTATTGTATCGTGTGCCTGTAAAAAAACAAAAGACTTAAGAAACAAACCTATTTCTGTAAACATGCAATCCTATTACGTGAAATGAGCAGTTTAAATTATTATTTATTTATGATATTTGATATGGTGATATGAATGGTGGTTTACAGTTTACAGTCATTGGGGCAATCAAGACTGTGATGAGGTATGTCAGCATCCAGAAACTACGTTAGAAGTCTTTATTTGAGAAAGTGCCCTCTGATTATACCCTTCACCACACTGTGGTACAGGGTACTATGTCTATGTGCATATATTTGTAACAGGCAAAAATAATCGAGATAGACCCATGGTTCCTTTTGAGAATATGCATAGAATCACTTTCTGAGTCGATTTATGCATGTCCGTCTGTCCGTCCGTCTATGTATTTTTGTGAACGAAGTACAGATCGCATTTATTATCTCCCAGGGATGTACGCAGGGGGGCGGCCCGGGCGGCCCGGGGGGCCCGGGGGGCCCCCCCCTCGTAGTTCTGTGTACGTTGCTGATAGCTCCCATATATAGTTTCGTCCGATTTAATGTAAATGGGGTACCAAAGTCCCTATATATCTTTCGATTTGCACGAAATTTGGTATAGCCTACTAAATTACGTCTAGAATGATGTATGCTAAGTTTCGTGAAAATCGTTTCAGATTTAGATATAGCTCCCCTATATAGTTTCGCCCGATTTTAGGTAAATGGTGTACCAAAGTCCCTGAAAATCACTTGCTTTGCACGAATTTTGGAATAGCGTATTGAATTAAGTCTAGAATGACATGTGATTAGTTTCGCGAAAATCGGTTCAGATTTAGATATAGCTTCCATCTTTGGTTTCGCCCGATTTTAGGTAAATGATGCACCAAAGTCCATAAAAATCATTTGATTTGCACGAATTTATGGCATAGCGTACTAAATTGAGTCTAGAATGATGTGTGCTATGTTTCGTGAAAATCGGTTCAGATTTACATATAGCTTCCATACATGGTTTCGTCCGATTTTAGGTAAATGGTGCACCAAAGTATCTGAAAATCATTCGATTTTCACGAATTTTGACATAGCGTATTGAATTAAGTCTAGAATGATGTGTACACCTTCTATATATATTTTCGTCCGATTTTAAGTAAATTGTGCACTAAAGATCCACAGCTAGGCCGATTGACACAACGTACTGAAATTAATATAAATTAACTTCTGGCAAGTTTGCTTCAAATCGGTTCAGATATAGATATATCGTAGCTTCCATATATAATTTCGACTTATTTATGTTAATTGTACACCAAATAATCAATAGATGTCTGATTGAGATTAAATTTTAAACAGTGCAGCATATCGAATAGCGTGTGTCAAGTTTGCTTTAAACCAATTTACACAAATCTGTCCCACTGTGCGCAAACGACTGTAATCTTGCCCAAATTAAACGAAATTTAGCATAGGTTCCAGAAAGACATAAAAATCACATATTTAAGTTCGTTCAATTTCATGTCAAAATTCCTTCAAAAAGGCGACGTCTTTTCGGATACATATGTAGAATATACCCTTTGTGCATATCTTTGTAACAGGCAGAAGGAAACGAGATAGACACATGGTTCCTTTTGAGAATATGCATAGAATAACTTTCTAAGTCGATTTATGCATGTCCGTCCGTTTGTTGATGTTAAATTGTAAACAAAGTACAGGTCGCATTTATGATCCGAATTGGATGAAATTTGGCATAGGTCACTTATTCAGCCCACGGACGAACCCTATTGAAATTGGGAAAAATCGGTTCAGATTTAGATATAGCTCCCATATATATATTTAACCGATTTAATGTAAACGGTCCCTATATATCTTTCGATTTGCACGAAATTTGGTACAGCCTAATAATTTAGGTCTAGAATTATGTCTGCCAAGTTTCAAGAAAATCGGTTCAGATTTAGATATAGCTCCCATTTATAGTTTCGTCCGATTTCATGTAAATGGAGCCCCAAAAACCCTATATATCTTTCGATTTGCACGAAATTTGGCATAACGTACTGAATTGAGCCTAGAATGATGACTGTTAAGTTTTGTGAAAATCGGTCCAGTTTTAGATATAGCTCCCATATATAGTTTCGTCCGATTTAATGTAAATTGTGTACCAAAGTCCCTATATATCTTTCGATTTGCACGAAATTTGGCATTACGTACTGAACTAAGCCTAGAGTGATGTCTGCCAAGTTTCAAGAAAATCGGTCCAGCTTTAGATATAGCTCCCATATATAGTTTCGTCCGATTTCATGTAAATGGTGCCCCCAATGTCCCTATATATCATTCGATTTGCAGGAAATTTGGCATAACGTACTGAATTGAGCCTAGAGTGATGTTTGCCTTGTTTGGTGAAAATCGGTCCAGATTTAGATATAGTTCCCTTTTATTATAGATTGATTTAAAGTAATTGACGCACAAAGGAAACAATAGGAACAAAGCGTTCTGAAATAGTATAACCTAACCTGTGACAAGTTTGTTTGAAATCGCTTACAAAAATCGCAACGTACAAAATTGAGCATAGAATTTCGTAGTTGCGTTTTCTAGAAGTACAGACATAGCCCAACGGATGACCTATTTATATTTGTTTGAAGTCGATTTACATACTTTATGGATAGATCTAGGTAGATTCACATTTAGATAAATATCACATATTTTATTTCATCCAATTTCATGTTTAATATACCGATAGTGGTGAAGGGTATCATATAGTCGGCCCCGTCCGACTTTACTACTTTCCTTACTGGTTAGATTTATTTTATGGGTATATAATATTATTCTGGTAATCCTTTCTAAATAGGTGTAGGTATCATGTAGTCGATTTCGTGCAAACGTTATCCCTTACTTACAGGGTTTGATACAATGTATTGTAGTTGTTAATACCTACTTTATTCGCACGTTTTACCCTTGTGTTTATCCCGACATTGCCTTAATAGAATCTAATACGTAGGTTTGTTAACAATGAATAAATTAAATTAATTTTGCAATTGTTATGCTGTTGAAAGGGGATACTGATAATTAGCCACTTATTCAAACATGGCATGTAAAAACAAAAGACTTAAGACACAAACATATTTCATAAAAACACGCAAACAATAATTCAATGACATTAATTGTTTAAATTGTTATTTATTTACATTATATTCTGTGTGGGTTGGAACTATTATTTGAAGCTATATAAGACACAGATATTGATGTAAAACAGATTGAGGGATAAATTGACAAAATATTCACGTTCGATCTAATTTGGTGCATGCAACAGATTTAATTGGAATGGCTGCAGTCCAGTTTCCATTTGATAAGTAAAATGCTAATATTTACCATCAAAATGGTTTTATTGTTTTTTTTTTCAAAGCATTCCAGGTATGATTTATACTTTCCGAATGCTTAAACCAAATTATGGTTTTTGACTTTTCATTTCTCAGTTTCAAACCTGTAAGGAAAGTAGTAAAGTCGGACGGGGCCGACTATATTATACCCTTCAACTCTTTGGATATATTTAACAGATGCCGCCTAACAGACATGAAATTGGATGAATTAAAATATGCCATCTTTATCTAAAAGTGAACCGACTTAGACCAAACCATATACATTTCATTCTGCAACCTATACCAAATTTTTCATTTGGACAGATATAAAGTAGTTTGTTTAGAATGGGACAAAATAATAAAGCAAATCTTAATCGGACACCGGTTGATTATTTGGAGCCCTATTAAGATAATGTCGGTCGAAACCATATATAAGCGCTAAGTCTAAATTTCTACAAAACGAAATTGCGTCATTCAATGCTAAATGTTGTACGCTTCGCAATATTTCTTGTCAATTTTAAAAACAGGAGGAGTTTGGTGTACCATTTACTTAAACCCGGAAAATATATTTGAAAGCAATATCCAAATCTAAATAGATTTCAACGAAATTTGCCAAAGGTTAGGTTATACTAACATCAGTACATTTGTGCCTATGGCTACATTTTGGGTCTTGGTGCACCATTTACATTAACTCGGACGAAAATATATACGGTAGTATATCTAAATCTGGACCGATTTTCAGGAAACTTAACACACATCATTCTAGACTCATGTCAGTACGCTATGTCAAATTTCGTGGAAATCGAAAGATATATAGGGAATTTGGTAGACCATTTACATAACATCGGAAATATATTTGGGAGCTATATCTAATTCTGAACCGATTTTCACAAAATTTAATTCATTACGCTGTGCCAAATTTCGTGCAAACTGAAAGATATATAGGGACTTTGGTGCACCATTTACATTAAATCGGACGAAAATATATATGGGAGTTATATCTAAATCTTAACCGATTTTTCCCAATTTCAATAGGGTTCGTCCTTGGGCCAAACAAGTGACCTATGTTAAATTTCATACAATGCGACCTGTACTTTGTTCACAAAAATACATTGACGGACGGACGGACGTGCGTAAATAGACTTAAAAAGTGATTCTATGCATATTCCGAAAGGAACCATGTGTGTATCTCGTTTCCCTTTGCCTGTTACAAACATATTCACAAAGGCATAATACCCTGTACCACAGTGTGGTGAAGGATATAAAAAAACCGTAAAATCAGGAAGACTAACAGCTACTAGAAATGAAGGTTCCAGTCCCACATGAAAATATGCTACAAAGAATGAGCTTGGTAAGCACATACGTGAACCAACATATCCACACAATGTTTTCTCATGATATCTTGGAAATTTATATGACACCTTTTCGTAAAATATCCTCTATAGGGTATGGTCATATATTTGCAATGAAGTTTCCCACCCTCGAGGAATTATATTACTGTCACAAATTCTGATGTAACAAATAGTGGGAAAGTTGTCCAAACGAATAATGCAAAGAACAATGGAAAAGAAATACTATATTTTAACAACGTCGTCCGATATTCCTAACGCTTGGTAGGAACTTGAATCCAAACTTAAAATTACCGAAATGAGAGAGCAAATTTATATAAGCTTTACCTTAAAGGTGCCAAATGATGATTGATAACTTCCGGTTGGAATGTTTGTAATGTCGCTAAACATTCAAAATATTGAAAATTAGGAGCAATTATCAGAAGTTAGCCTAAATATGGACCGATTTTCCTCATTTTAAATCTGATATTTTAGATTTAATCGTGAAACCCTCCCAATGATAAATTGCCGAATTTCATCTAATTCAGTTGAAAAACGTACTCAAAATTCCAATGTGGACCGATATTAAAAATTTTTAGTACGGCGAGTAAGTACTTACTGTGAATACAGCCAATTCGGTTGAAAAACGCGCCATGTTTCATAAAATACCGAAATTTTGGAGCTACCCGAAAAACTGATCTATATTGCAGAAGTTTGGCAAGGCTAAGAAAGTGTTAAAATACCCAAAAATTTCAGCATCTTATCTCAATTCCCTAGGAAGATAGGGTGGTTAGAGTAGACGGAGAGACGAAAGGATGGATGATTAAGAGTATATATACTTTATAGGGTCGGATTTTATTAATTAATGTTTCAGGATTCCAACTTTATCGGTTGACCCAAAATTCAAATTGTACCAAATTTAGTACACAGTAATACGAATTTCAAAAACTGTCAACTTAACCCAAACCAACACCCCAGAGTGATATTAAATCCAACTTTCTGAATTCCAACGCTATCGGTTCACCCACAATTCAAATTGTTCCAAATTTAGTACACACTAGTACAAATTTCCGAAACTTCCTACATACCCCAATCCTATACCTCCACAGTGATGCTAAATCAAGATTTCATGATTTCAACTCTATCGCTTCACCCACAATTGTAATTGTACCTAATTTAGTACACATTAGTATAAATTCTAAAATTTCCTACATATTTACATCTTATACATCAACAGTGATCCTGACTCCAAATTTCATGATTCTAGCTCTATTGGATCACCTAAAATTCAAATTGTACCAAATTTAGTATCCATAATTAATTAGTTAAACTGAATCCTGGCCCTAGTCCTAGAACCCTACAATGATCCTGACTCCAAATTCCATTGTTCCCGCTCTATTTGTTCACCCAAATCCAAATTGTACCAATTATAGTACGATTTAGTACTTTTCGTACACATAAGTAAAAAATTTCCAAAACTACGTACATATCCCAATCCTAAACTCCGATGGTAATGTTAATTTCAAATTTCAGGATTCCAGCTCGATTTGTACCTCCGAATTACATTTGTACCAAATATAGTACCATGTAGTATTTTTCGTACACATGAGTACACGCTTTCAAAACCATCTCCTTAAATAGACCCTACATCTTAACCAAATTTAGTAAATTTTATTACTTTTCGCATACTTACAGTTCGAATGTCTAAAACAAATACAAACAATTCGCTTTATCCGTTAATAATATAAAAATCCACTTTTGCTTATAACAATATGTTTGTTTTGTTATTTGTTTAATAATTAAGCTTCTTATTTGCGGTATATTTGAACTTTGTTAAGAGAGTGGGAAAGTGAAAGTGATACTATAATTTCTGAAGAGCGTTTTAATGTAAATAACCGATAAAATTATTAATGGTTAGGTTTCGTGGCATTTTGAAATGTTTACAAAGTATTGTCTCACGGTTATTATCAGCAATTTGTTTTATTGGAGAATCCATAAATAAGTGGCATAAAGTGGCTTGATTTCTTTCACACATATCAATATCTTTTCAAATAACCGGTGGCGTTAAAGGGTAAAATACGATTTCAAGAACTATGAAAGTTGAGTTTACGTTCATGATTTGCCTTCTCATTAAATTCAAATGAGATAATAATGATCGATAATCGCATAATCACTTCGAACATAACGCGTTTTCGATATACGTAGATGATGTGATTTTGATGTGGATTATTGTTTACTATGATCTCGGCAAAAAAAGTAGAATACCCTTAGGGCGTTATTTGTTGTTTTAAGCGAAAGTTGTTGGCCATAGTGAATGACCGAATGGATTTAATTTACTTTGTTTGTTCAGTGTTAATAATTCTATGACGAAGTAGAATGTTTTCTCGTTCTCGTTACGAAAATTTATTAGAGTTAAAATAAAGTTGTTAACCTTTTGTGTAGTTTTGTGCCTTATCGCAGTGGTCTTTTTTCCTGTTCGACTGGACAACTCCAATTCGTTAATGTTATTGTCGACCGGAATGGCTTTTACAAATTAATATAAATATCTTTTTAACACAATCGACACGCTGAACAAGCAAGGAAAAGTTCTATGCAAAAATTGAACGAAATACATAACATAATAATAATAATAATATTAAATGAACTAATTTTTTACACATTGTATATGAGATAATTCACCTAAAATAGAACTTAAATTGCAAAAAAAAAAAAATAAATAAAATAAAAGGGATTGATACTATGTTTATACCCTTCACCATATGTCTGCAACACCTTCAATGAATCGTCATTTATATTCCTGATTCTATGTAATTTAGCAATGTCTGTTGATATCACGACAAAGATCACTTGTTTAATATAGAGCGTTGAAATTTTGTACTAACATCCATAGGATGTTTGGTATGGCAAATGGAGTATATCGGTCCAAGTTCTTGGAATCATTCTTTTTAGGATAGCCCCCAGAAAGATTTTCTACCAAAAATTATCAATGTTAGTCAAAGTTTCGGTATTTTAAGTTGTTTGTCACGTCTTTTTTAAACGGATTGGGTCTAATTATTACCGATTACACAACTATTCACGATATTTTGCATGTAGGACCGGTTCTTGCCAGAGAAGACCACTATTGTTTTGGGAAATGATCCAAATCATTGACGTATGCATTAATTTATTAATTTTTTCACAGTAAATTTATGTTTGCAATAACGAATTTTTTCATTTCGTACTAACTAATTTGGCATAACGTAGTGAATTGAGCCTAGAATGATGTCTGCCAAGTTTCATGAAAATCGGACCAGATTTATATATAGCTTTCATATATAGTTTCGTCCGATTTCATGTAAATGGTGCACCAAAGTCCCTATATATCTTCCCATTTGCCCGAAATATGGCATGACGTTTGGAATTGAGCCTAGAGCGATGTCTGCCAAGTTTCGTGAAAATCGGTTCAGATCTGGATATATATTTTTTCGTCCGATTTAATTTAAATAATGTGCCAAAGTATTTATGTTGCATAACGTACTGAATTTAGTCCAGAATTTTGTGTGCCAAGTTTCGTAAAAATCGGTTGAGATTTAGATATAGCTGATATGAAGTAATTGACGCACCAAGAAACCAATATATGGCTGATAGGAACTAAACCTACCGAAGTTAGTATAACTTAACCTGTGACAAGTTTCGTTGAAATCGTTTCATATTTGGGTATAGCTTCCATATATATTTTCGTCCGATTTTAAGTAAATTGTACATCAAACTCCTCATGTTTGTCAGATTGACATCAAATTTTGCACAACGTACAAAATTGAGCCTAGAATAACGTAGTTACGTTTTCTAGAAGTCGATTTGTTTGAAGTCGATTTTCATACTTTTGTCCCAAACAAATGACATGTTTATGGATAGATCTAGTCCGATTCACATTTAGATAAATATCACATATTTTATTTCATCCAATTTCATGTTAATAATGCTGTTTAATATACCCATAGTGGTGAAGGGTATCATATAGTCGGTCCCGTCCGACTTTACTACTTTCCTTACTGGTTTTGTCAGGTTTTCTATTCGCTCTAGACGCTACAATTATACAAGTCGAATATCACAAATTTAAATGGGGAAGGGGATCTGGTCTGCCCCGTCCCTGTCTCAGTATTTGTATTTTGAAGACTTATTTGCAGTTTCCCACCGATGTCGCTGTATGGCAGCCTCCTTATAGGCTGGAATTTGGCATTCCGGGATATTGAAGGGTAAACACACATTTTTGCATAAAAGTTTTGATATTTCTTTCACAAAAGGCCATTTTCGGTATTTTTAAGTTTTTAACCGAATTTTTGTAGTCGCTTTAATTTGGCAAATCGGATTCTTGGTGAATAAGAAACTTCCTTCCAGAAAGTATACACTTCAATTTTATGTAATTTCCCTTGTTTTAACCACCTTTCTATCTTCGTCTATGTTAAAAGGACATCCGACTTCAAAAGTGAACCTTTAGATTAGCAGGTTCTTCAAACTCTTCTAGTACGAATTTCACAAAACACAACATCCATAATGTTTTTATTTACTGATAGATTTGATAAATGCGACCAACAAAAATGTTTCACGCTATTTTTCACAGTAAATAACATTGACTTCTTGGTCTAATTTTTCCTCGATTCGATCATATGTGTCCATTAATGTGTATGTATGTGTATGCATACAATGGAAAATTGTTTCTTATCACAATTGTATGAATTATTTTTGTACATTTTTCAAGATCATTCAAATAAATTATTGGCGAACCCAACCCCCATTCGAAATGTCAAATGCAGCGCCAAACTTGATTTTATTACCCAACAATGGTTTTTGTGAATAACAGCGAGAATTTGTTTGTTTGTGTGTGTGTTCGAATTTATTTAAACTTGGCTTTAAGATCTGAACTTAGTGTACATACGAACGGAACATTCACTTTATACGTAGTCAGAATAAATAGATTTTTATTTTACTCTAAATACCGTTAAAGTATGCAAATCGTGTTGCAATTCTAGACAGAATCGATTTTTGTGTGGGCCGTCGAGAACCGTTACTGGTCGACATATGGAATGATCGGCCATTGACCATTTGGAAAAATAAAAGAACCCATAGATAGTTACGGCGATCGGTCACAACACTACTAGAACAGGCAGCTACCACGCCAGTTATAATTATGTCATAATATTTTGCGATTCATTTAAGCCACCGTTCTTTTGTGTTGTTGCTGGGGGTCGGATCGATCCATTGAACGTTTAATTGGTCAGATATTGATTTTTTGTGTGAATATTTTCTTGTTGCCGTTGTTGGAGTTTCTCTAAGGTGTGGCATTCTTTTGTTGTCTGTTCCTTGTGTGAGTTGTTCGATTTTTGTTTTGTTTTATTTTTTTGTATAGCTTTAGAACAATGCGACGATTATGCAATTTTCGATAATTGAACGGAACAAAAAAAATACAACAGTTGTGTAGCAAAACAAATTACAATTTTAATTAAAGCTTTGCTAATATTAATGTGTCTAATTAAAGACAAATAGATATTCTTAGCTATGGTAAAGTTAATTTTAATTAATTTAATTTGAAAATCATGCTCTTTACACTTTGGCTAATTAGTTAAGTCAATAAAATGAAAATGAAGGATCGGAATTAGTAGCCTTTTGGCTTCTTAGCATTGAAGTAAGATATGACAAATGATCGTATTACATTTGAAAACGTGTAGAACTTATATGATGTGATCAGAGAACATTGTAATATTTTTACAAAATATAGATCAAGTCCCACTGGTGGATCTATAAGAATATACCTTTTGCTACCTCCCATATAAAGGATCCGTATTTAAATCCCTACTTGGCACACCGTACAGTATTTATCAAACTTTAGAATATGAAGACTTTCGGTCGCCTCTGATGCATTCTCCACAAATAGAGAACATTTACATTAATCGATCAAAATAAAAGCATTGGCCGTTCATCAAGAAATTTAGCATTAACATCCGATTTCGAGCATTTATAGTTGTTGGTGATAATCGGATTATATTCTGGGGGATTAATAAAAACTTCAACTTTTTTACCCTCTCCAATAAGTCGAATTATTTTGGCCTTCAAAGAAAAATTGTTCTGATTATTGATCGGATGTTTATTTAAAAAGGGAACCACGAGCGGTTAATGAGAACCACGAGTACGCTTACAGCCATATTGTTTTCATGAAATTTTGAATAACCATGAGCAAAATGATTACCCTACGTTTATGATAGCCTTATAAATTCTATTTTTGATGGGTTGAATCGACGTCGGGACCCTAACGTTATAAATCTCAAGATCTTGGTCGCCAATTTCGACCACCTTTTTGCGGTTCTGAATTTTTTTCTGTAATAAAAACAATCCAACCTCTGTTTTTGAAAAAGTAAGGTCCAATGACCCAGCCAGACCATATTCAGCTATAAACAGTCACACCTTGAGGACTAAATAAAATATGTGTGTGAATCTTTATATATCCTCCACCATTGTACGGAAGGTATATCTATATATATAATGGAGAAAAAATGTTTGTTTGTATGTTACCGATGGACGCAAAAACCGCTGAACAGATGTTGATGAGATTTACAGAATATGTCATGACATGCCCTGAAAGTAACATAGGCTACATTTATTAAAATTCCGCGTGGATGCAGAGTTATATCACCAATAGTAAACATACCTCAAAAATTCAGAACATGTAATATGCGAATATCTTAAGAACGGCCACAGATACCGTCTTCAAAATTTGTCTGAATAAGGTAGGTGTAAATACACATCATCTATACAAAAATGAGCCTAGTACGATTGAGGAAAAATGCACTCCCCGTTGCACTTTAATTATTTACATGTAGGAAATAAAAAATGTTTCGTTTCTAGATGCAAAAACCGTAAAGAGATTTTACTGCGATTTTCACCGCACATCATACCTTCCGAGGCAAATAACATAGGCTATACAAACTTCTAAAATTCGGCGTGTATGTGGAGTTATAGCATCGAAAGAAATCATAAATCTGAAATAATATTTCAATTCTATGCTTATATCTTAAAAAGGATTACAGATTCCAACTTCAAAATTTGTCTGAGTAACCTAGTTACAAATATGAAATATCAATACAAAAATTGACGATATAGAATGGGGGAAATTTACTCCCAATTGCGTTTAATTTATCTATACATAGGAAATAGAAACTATTTCGGTTGTAAATAAAAAAATCGCTTAATAAACTCTACATAAATTTCCGTGTTATTCCTTCCCATAGAAGTAAGACAGGCAAGATAAACTTCCAAAATTCCACAATCACGAAGAGATATAGCATCAAATGTATAGAACTGAACTAATATTTAGTAAATTGGTTCATAAACATGTGTGTGGTACTCTGATGATTACATATCCAATCTTAAATGACCAGGAAGTAAAAAATTGGTCCAAATTAAGAATTTGCGACTCATAATTTTTGATCGTATTACATACATATGTATGTATGTCATTATCAATAATAATAATATCCACCAGTTAAATAATTCACCATTATCATCACATAATGGAGAAAAATTTGTGTAAGATTAAAAATTATTGACATTTTTACATTTTCTGAAAAAAAAACAAACACACACAATTATAAATGAGAAACATTTGAAAATGAAACAAATATTTTAAAAATTGTCATTTATTTTCTTTTGTTTTCATACACTGAACGAAAAAATGAGGATATTTTTGGCCAAAATCCGTTTGGCACAAGTCGAAATATATGATTAATACAATGGCAGGAGGTCAAAAAAGAAGCAAATATATCTTTATATGGGAAAAAATGTCATCAACAAACTAATTTGCAATTCCTTAATTTATAAATAAAAACTTTTACAATTTTTTTCACAGTTGAATGACAGAGAAACAGAAATTTTGAAATTTTTGTATATAAAACAAAACAATCACACAAATTTTATATTACTGTGGACAGCCCTGCTTTAAATTTATGCACCAACAATATAAGGGAGATATCAACAATAGAAGGACCTGAACTGGATATGACTAAAGCTATTATGTCGACAAGTTGTCTTTCCATATTGGGAATTGATCTTGGTTTGTTAAATATACCAAGGTATGTGTTTAGCTCAGAGGGGTTCCGCCGATGGGAGCCGGTACGCCGAATGCGTGGAGCAGTGGACCGTAGGGGAGGGGGTGTATAAATAGCGCAGTGTGCCGGAAAGTAGAAGAATTAAAAACACAAGAGTTTTGTAATAAGTAGAATTCAATGGTTTATTTGGTTGTTTGTTGGTAAACGATATTACCTTTGGCAACGATATGCCTGTGTGCAAACGATCTTGCGTGGTTGTCTGTCCGAATGACAGTTTGATACTCCTCGATGCTAGAAGGAGGCGGCAAAACAAGTGACAATTGATTATTCGTTAAAACGTCAAAAGCGCAAACTCAAGGTTGCAATAAACCGTAGTGCGTACATTTTAACGAATAATTGAAGACCACAACAGGGGTCAATAAAAAGTATTATTTTATACAAATCGAAATTAAACATTCCGGCCCCCTTGAAACATCAAGGTATGTTTCTAAATAATACAAGTAAGTAAGTAATAGGTACGACAGGAGTATAGTGCAGTGTGAGCATTTCAACAAAATGTATGGAGTGGAAAAGCAAATGAATCGGCAGTAACAGATTCGTTATCCAACTCCGCTACAACGATAACACGAATTATAAGGCCGCAGATGAATCTGCAGTTACAGATTCGGACCTTTAGGAATCAATATTTGCGAAATCATTTATTATAAGCCGCAGATGAACCTGCAGTTACAGATTCGGGCTTCAATCAAGTTTTTATTAATGTACGACATTTTATAGTAGGAAGAGGCAAATGAATCTGCAGTTACAGATTCTGACTTCAGCGAGCTACTATTCACCCGAAACGATAGTCGAGGGCTGAGCGAAATGAGATTTCTTTGAATTTGTCGCGAGACCGATTTTTTCTGAAGGTCGCTTTCCAACATTTTCCAATAAATTTGTATTAATATATTTGATTAAATTCTTCTTCGACATTTTATACAACGATTTTGAAGAAATAAAATCCAATTTCTGATTTTGTACATCAACCAATTTGGAGGATATATGTTTCGAAGGACGAAAAACTGGGGCTGATGCTGACAACGATTTTGTCGAGCTTGACGAAGCCGCTGGAGGTACAACCGAAATCGAATTATTCGGTTTCGTAGACTCGCGATGTAATAAAGTGTGGTGACGTTGACCACATTTCGAACAATTAGTCTTATTAGTACAATTTACTAGTTTATGCCCCTTTACTAAACAATTTATACACCGATCTTGGCGCTTTACGTATGCAAATCTATTTGCGGGGGATAATTCTTTGAATTTTTGACAAATATGTAGGTTATGGGGTTTCTCGCGAAATAGAGAACAAGATTTTCGAATTGAAGGTGGAGACGACTGTTTTGAAACAGACTTCCTAGTTGCATTTGATTTCGATTTATCCACAGTAATGGATGTATCCACGAAATTTTCTAAACACACGAGCGTGTTTATTCTTTCTGAAAGAAAGGTATCTAAATCTTTCCACGATGAAAGGGCAGATTTATTTTTAACACTTCCTTCCCATAAAGCCAGAGTAATTCTAGGCAATCTTTGTTGACAAATGAACACGAGAATTGGATCCCATTGATCCGTTGGTACATTGTATGTCAACATGGAAGATTTGCAGCTATTGATGCCGCGTCGAATCTCTTTCAAACCAGAGATAGTTTCTTTATCGAGAATCGGAAGATTGAACAACGACGACAACTGGCGATTTACAAAAACCCGAGTATTTTCGAATTCGCTGTGGAGTGCTTTCCAAGCTAGAGAGAAACCACGATTGGTTAGAGGAAATTGCGAAACTATTTCCCTAGCTTCTCCAGTTGTCTTATGCAACAAATAGAACATACGTTCCACATCGGTCAACCTAGTATTCTTTATAAAAATGGCGCAAAACAAATCCCGAAAGGATGGCCAAGCAGATAAATCCCCATCGAAAACATCAATATCTAATGGGGGCAATTGCATATTGTGAACGATATCACAAGAGGACGAAATTTTGGAAGTGAATGCCATATTTGAACGAAAAATACTAAATAATTTCCAAAAAATGCAAAAATAAATAAAACAACGAGTTTATTTTAATTTATAGGTTGTGCCGATATGACGGGCTGTAGGGTGTACAAATTTGAAACCTTTAAAAAGTTACAACAACAATAAAATACACGATCGTATTTTCATTAAATATTTATTTTGCAACACACCTATTACGAACAATCTAGTTAACCAATAATACCGACCAAGGTAGTGTAGCTACTCAACCTAAACGGACACGATAGAAAAAGGAATAAACAAAAAGTATTCCTACCAAATAAATAACCAACGTAAGCAGGTACTCGACCTAAGCGGACATAACAGAAAGAAGAATACCAAAAATATTCTTCTTTCGTTTGTTATGTTAGTTCACTGATCGAACAAAGCACAAACAACAAGTGCTGATCAGAGAACACAACAAAGCTAGCAGTGATGTAGTTGGACGGTCAAACTGTATTGTTGTTTACCATAAAGCAAACAGACGAGAAATTTGACTGTTGTTACAACGAAAAAATTAGAATAAATGTAACAACAACAAGCAACTGAATGGATGACAAACAAACGAAACTATTTTGCAGTTTTTGCTTTAGACAGTAAAGCAAAATGAAAAAAGTATTTCTTCAACAACAACAATTTTTGGAGGGAGTACCGACGAAACGAAAGGTTAAATAAGTTATGTTGTTTTAGAAAAATAACCAAACAAACAAATAAAAGCAACGATTTCTGCGACAATAGATTTTTTGATGTTTGTTTTGATTATGATGCTGCCGAATGCAAGCATCCAAATAAAAGCCAACGATAGGCGGGAAACAAACGAAAGGGGTGATGCGATGTTGCAAAACGACCTTTGAACGAAACCGACTGTTTTGTTATGGTCGCGACAATTTACTTTCGCGGGCTCACAAACACTGCACTATACGTACCTTTAACAAATTGTGGACTGTATGATTTTTTTAAGATGCAAGCTTCCAAATCCAATAGGATATCCAATTCGATAGTCCAATCTGGCTCGAATTGACCAAATGTTTAGCTCAGAGGGGTTCCGCCGATGGGAGCCGGTACGCCGAATGCGTGGAGCAGTGGACCGTAGGGGAGGGGGTGTATAAATAGCGCAGTGTGCCGGAAAGTAGAAGAATTAAAAACACAAGAGTTTTGTAATAAGTAGAATTCAATGGTTTATTTGGTTGTTTGTTGGTAAACGATATTACCTTTGGCAACGATATGCCTGTGTGCAAACGATCTTGCGTGGTTGTCTGTCCGAATGACAGTTTGATACTCCTCGATGCTAGAAGGAGGCGGCAAAACAAGTGACAATTGATTATTCGTTAAAACGTCAAAAGCGCAAACTCAAGGTTGCAATAAACCGTAGTGCGTACATTTTAACGAATAATTGAAGACCACAACAGGGGTCAATAAAAAGTATTATTTTATACAAATCGAAATTAAACAGTATGTATAGTTAAGCCCAATGCTAAATTAAGGTTCAGTTAAAATATGAAGTGGCGAAAATGTATTCATTTTGAAAACCTTTTTTTGGCAATGAAACAAACAGCAGGGATCTATGCGATATTATTCGGAGCGAGAAAGGGATCAGACAGACATATGGGTTGGTTATAAGGGAATAATGGATTGTATTTAAATAAGCCAAATTTGTTTAAGCCAATTTTGTTTGTTTAGTTAAAGATGATATTAGTTTTACCGAAATATCTATAGTCGAACATTGATGTTCGATTTTGGGGCTAATATAATACCGATATCGCACTTATAAATAAATAGCAAACCATTGTTAACCGTGGGAATTATAGGTCATTAATCAAATCCCATATTGATTTAAGTTTGACAGAAGGGTCAAATGCCATCAAATAGTAGCTTCTTTAAAAAAGCCTTGCGTTTATGTGGACTATCCTAGGTTAAAAACTTTAGTAAGGGCAGCGAAGCGCCACGGTTCAGCTAGTTAAGTTTATTTTTCAGTTTATAACTCGTCGAAATAATAATCGAAATAATCTTGATCAGCGTAAAAATTCTTTGTCGATTTAAGAATGTCCGTCTGTCTGTTGTAATCACTCTAGGCCAACATTTTGCATAGGGTTGTCTTTTGACTTTTATCAAGTTCGAAGGTGAGATATATCTGTCTACGTTCAGGCATTGCCACCATATAAGGGTACCCCCAATTTTCCTTATTTTTTTCCTTAGCCCCCATATACCGGTGCTCTAAATTTTCAGTATTTTGGGGCTATTGAGGGCGCTTTTGAACCAAATTCGGGTTCTTACCTCACACATGTCCTCAGTAACCTATGCCAAATTCCATTTTATTAGGGCAGTTTTCGAGTCATTTTTGTGCAAAGGGACAAAATTATGTACATTGATTTAAATCAAACTATTCAAAAACAAACAAAGCACTGTTCGAAATTTAATCTCAATTGGACATGTGTTCATTATTTGGCATTCGTTAACGTGAAGTCAATCGAAAATATATATGAGAGAAATATTTGCATCTGAACCAATTTTTACAAAACGCAAAATTCTATGCCCAATTTAATACCTTGACTTAACGTATGTTAGGCTATACTAACTTTAGAACGTTGTGTAAAATTTGGTGTCAATGAACAAACACGAAGAGTTTGGTGCACAATTCAACTAAAATCGGACCAGCTCAATCTAAATCTGAACCAATTTCATCCAAACTTACCAGACGTTATTGTAGACCCTTTTCGATACATTGCGCATAATGTTGTGTCAATCGGACATACTTTAACTCTTTTATGCATCATTTGCTAAAAATCGGACGAAAATATATATGGGAGCTATATCTAAATCTGAACCGGTTACAATAAAATTTGGCAGACGTTAGGCTATCCTAAATTTTCTACATTCTACAAAATTTTGTGCCAATCGGCCTAACTTTGGGCCTTTGGTGCACCATTTATTTTAAATCGAACGAAACTATATACGGTAGCTCAATCTTAATCTGAACCGATTTCAATAAAACTTGACACACGTTGTCTTATAGTAACTTTAGTATGTAGATGTAGATGCAAATCCGCTTAATTCTGGGACTTTGGTGCAACATTTACATAAGATCGGACGAAAATATATATGGGACTTATATTTAAATCTGAACAGATTTTCATCAATTTCAATAGGGTTCGTTCGTTTGCTCACAAAAATACATTGACGGACGGACATGCATAAATCAACTCAGAAAGTGATTTTATGCATATTCTCAAAAGGAACCATTGGTCTATCTCGTTTGCTTTTGCCTGTTACAAACGTATCCACCCTGTACCACAGTGTGGTAAACGGTATAAAAATATTCCACCTTATGGTGGAGGGTATAAAAAGGGAATATTCAACACCTGTGTGAGGTGTATTTAAACCAAGATTTTTAATTTGATTTAACATAACATCATACTTGACCTCACTAATGCATTGTGATTTTACACCACATATGCATATGTACCACCACCTACAGTGAAACATGCAGCAAATCATGTTTTAATTCCAAATTACAATTATCAATTAAAAATACATTTGAGAAATATGCACTTGACTGTATTGTTGTTTCATTAACAACGACGACACTGCCAGCAACATCATCAATCAGTTGCAAGTCATACATGGCATTCCGTGGTGATCATTATACTGCATGTTGAGGGCGGCTAATTAAATGATTAATAAATTCAGATGATATCTAGCCCAGCCCACATGTTGTGTTCAAATATTAACTGGTATTCTCAGACAATTTATTTAGTATTTCACTACATGAGTAGCAGCAGATAAGATGAGATTTACAATGGATTGGTGTGAAACGTTGATAATTAAATAAAAATACATCATGACTTGATTATTGTTTTTTTCTTCAAGTGAGAAATTGCAATTGCAGATGATGCAGCATAATATTTGTAACATTGTTCAGCGGACAACGCATGTGTCTTAAGTCTTTTGTTTTGTTTGTTTTTTATTGCTTCACACTCAGACCAGCCTTGTAACAATTCAGTCAAACTATATGTACAGGGCTTACGACATCCTGTTGCAGGTTTCGATTTCTTTTCATTTTTGTGCTTGCATTACAAAAATAAAAATTCCTTTCAAATTAAATACTTGCAATGATTTTTTTGCAACACAAGCAAAAAATCAACAAAAGGTTGGGCATGGGTTCATGCAGTCATGAAGCTTCCCAGTAGAAAAATGACTACACCCATATACCAGTACTTTGGAACAAAAATGTGGTTTTTAATTTTTTATTATTTAGTATTTTGTTTGCATATTAATTCAAATGAAATTAACACATAAATCAAGTGATTCAACACATTTTATGACTTATAAAGAAAAAAATCAAAAACCCTGAGCATTTTATTGTCCAACCAAAGGATGGCCATTCCATTTTAATAGTTTGCAAATAATTCATTTTTCATTAGCCTTCATATATGTATAATTAATTGAAATGATTTACAACCCTATAGCTACTGATTGTAAAGAATGTAGTAAGGTTAAATGTTGGTTGTTGACGCGGCAGTTGCAGTTTTTATACCCCCAAACAATTATTTTGTGAAGGTATTATAAGTTTGTGTGGCCCAAGAGTTTGTAATGAAACCAAATATTCATCCTATGCTCACATTTTAGTAAACCGTTCGTCATATTTCCACCATGTTTGTCAGACTTAGCGTCACGAAATTCGGCATGTATGTTCGCTTCTGGAAAGAAGACACCTATTCTTTTCTTGTATGATCGGCTAATAATTAGAGTATTAAGTCGGCCAAAATCTTTTACATGGCAAAGGAAATTTCGCCTATAAATAATTAAGTCTGTTTTCATGAATCAATGTTCAGCGTATAATATCAATTCCATCCATTGGAGAAGTCTGATATGGAAGAACCATTATCACACTACAGGGTGCAAATATCGCGAAACATATTTTGAATGTCACTCTCATGGTGGAGAGTATAAAAAGTTCGACCGGACGGAACATATATAGGTCTAAATTTTGGTAAAGCAGTTTTAATCGATATAATGTAAATATGTTAGTGTTTCAAAATGGCCCCACACAAATGTTCCGTTTAATTTTCGGTAAATTGAAGTTCCTAAATCAGTTTTCCAACCTAAGTGTCCGTAATTTGCAACATATTTTTTTAGAACGATTTGAGGGATTTCGAGTTACTACGGGCCAGAAATCCAATTTTTTGGCAAAAAGTCAATTTTAGGTAGAGCCAATAAAACAAATATAAAACCAGCAAGGAAAGTAGTAAATTCGGGCTGGGCCGACTATATGATACCCTTCACCACTTTGTGTATATTCTACATATGTATCCCAACAGACGACGCGTTTTTGTTATATATATATATATATAAAATATATAGGGACTTTGGTGCACCAATTACATAAAATCGGACGAAAATATATATGGGAGCTATATCTAAATCTGAACCGATTTTCACGAAACTTGGCATACATCATTCTAGACCTTATTCATTACGCTGTGCCAAATTTCGTGCAAATCGAAAGATATATAGGGATTTTATTACACAATTTACCTTATTCTAGACTTAATTCAGTACGCTATGCCAAAATTCGTGCAAATGAAAAGATTTCCAGGGACTTTGGTGCACCAATTACCTACAATCGGGCGAATATATATATGGGAGCTATATCTAAATCTGAACCGATTTTCATGAAACTTAGCACAAATTATTATAGACCCAAATGCCAGTACGCTATGCCCAATTTCGTGCAAATCGAAAGATATATAGGGTCTTTGGTACACCAATTACCTTAAATCGGATGAAAATAGATATGGGAGCTATATCTAAATCTGAACCGATTGTCACGAAACTTTGCACACATCGTTCTAGACTTAATTCAGTACGCTATACCAAAAGATTTCCAGGGACTTTAGTATATGGGAGCTAAATCTAAATTTGTACCGATTGCCACGAAACGTTGAACATATCATTCTAAACTTAATTTAGTACGCTATACCAAATTTCGTGCAAATCGAAAGATATAGAGGGACTTTTGTACACAATTTACCTTAAATCGGACGAAGATATATACGGGAGCTATATCTAAATCCAACCCGATTTTTACGAAACGTGGCATACATCATTCTAGACCTTATTCAATACGCTGTGCCAAATTTCGTGCAAATCGAAAGATATATAGGGACTTTGGTACACAATTTACCTTAAATCGGACGAAGATATATCTAAATCTGAACCGATTTTCACGAAATTTGGCATACATCATTCTAGACCTTATTCATTACGCTGTGCCAAATTTCGTGCAAATCGAAAGATATATAGGGATTTTATTACACAATTTACCTTAAATTGGACGAAGATATATATGGGAGCTATATCTAAATCTGAACCGATTTTTATGAAATTTTACACACATCATTCTAGACCTAATTCATTACGCTGTGCCAATTTTCGTCCAAATCGAAAGATATATAGGGACCGTTTACATTAAATCGAACGAAAATATATATGGGAGCTATATCTAAATCTGAACCGATTTTCACGAAACATGGCATACATCATTCTAGACCTTATTCATTACGCTGTGCTAAATTTCGTGCAAATCGAAAGATATATAGGGACTTTTGTACACAATTTACCTTAAATCGGACGAAGATATATATGGGAGCTATATCTAAATCTGAACCGATTTTCACGAAATTTGGCATACATCATTCTAGACCTTATTCTTTACGCGGTGCAAAATTTCGTGCAAATCGAAAGATATATAGGGATTTTATTACACAATTTACCTTAAATTGGACGAAGATATATATGGGAGCTATATCTAAATCTGAACCGATTTTTATGAAATTTTACACACATCATTCTAGACCTAATTCATTACGCTGTGCCAATTTTCGTCCAAATCGAAAGATATATAGGGACCGTTTACATTAAATCGAACGAAAATATATATGGGAGCTATATCTAAATCTGAACCGATTTTCACGAAACATGGCATACATCATTCTAGACCTTATTCATTACGCTGTGCTAAATTTCGTGCAAATCGAAAGATATATAGGGACTTTTGTACACAATTTACCTTAAATCGGACGAAGATATATATGGGAGCTATATCTAAATCTAAACCGATTTTCACGAAACTTGGCATACATCATTCTAGACCTTATTCATTACGCTGTGCCAAATTTCGTGCAAATCGAAAGATATATAGGGATTTTATTACACAATTTACCTTAAATTGGACGAAGATATATATGGGAGCTATATCTAAATCTGAACCGATTTTTATGAAATTTTACACACATCATTCTAGACCTAATTCATTACGCTGTGCCAATTTTCGTCCAAATCGAAAGATATATAGGGACCGTTTACATTAAATCGAACGAATATATATATGGGAGCTATATCTAAATCTGAACCGATTTTTCCCAATTTCAATAGGGTTCGTCCTTGGGCCAAACAAATGAGCTGTGCCAAATTTCATCCAATTCGGATCATAAATGCGACCTGTACTTTGTTCACATTTTAACATCTACAGACGGACAGACGGACGGACGGACGGACGGACATGCATAAATCGACTCAGAAAGTGATTCTATGCATACTCTCAAAAGGAACCATGGGTCTATCTCGAAACATATGCACAAAGACATAATACCCTGTACCACAGTATGGTGAAGGGTATAAATAGTCGTCGACAATTACCTTTAAAAATTTAATAAAAAGTTGTCTTTTACCAAAATAACATGCTGATGATGAACATGGAAGATATTAGTCTCACATTCAACCTAATGGGCTATAATTTGGTATTATGGGTTCGTATTACGTAGAGCATATTCTTACCAAAAATTATTAATTCTGGTTCACTATTTGGGGTAGCCCCCAATCAATCAATATTGAATTAGGTTTCGGGGTAGGCCCCATAATTTGATTAATTCAGCTTTAAAAAAAAGTATTCGCCTTTTTCGTTCCACCTTATTAAATGTTTAAGTTTTACTAGCAGACTCGTAATCAACGTCCCCGAAATCCTTATATGTGATATTTATTTATTTCTAATAATTTCCAAAAAATTGGACCTCTGGCCCATAGTGCAGCGTACCGAATTAAGTATAAAATAATGGCTGTTGAAATCAGTTCAGGTTTAGATGTAACTAGCATATATATTTTCGTCCGCTTTATGTAACTAGTGCACCAAAGATCCTACGTTTTTTCGATTAAGAGAACAAATTGCATAGCGTATTGAATTGGGTCTAGAATGGCTAGTATTAAGATTCGTTGAAATCTGTTCTATACTGAGATGTGTCATAAATTCACATTTAACCAAAAAATTTCAATTAGGATTGCGTACAATGTTGAACCCGTTTCAAATTAAATTGCTTTAAATCGGTTTACATTTAGATATAACTCACATATATATTTTTTTCCAATTTTTGGGCAAGACGTTGCGTTGTATCATCTATATAGATCACATACTTAATTTCGTCGTTTTGTGCGTTCTGGAATAATTGTTTCGCGCAAACGACGCATAACTCCCTAGCACTCCCTAATATGAGTATTTATACCACAGTGTTTGTAATAGGCAAAATGAAACGAGATAGACCCATGTTCCCTTTTGAGAATATGCATAGCATCACTTTCTTAAACGATTTATGCATGTCCGTCCGTCAGTCCATGTTATGTATATTTATAAACACATATGTAACATTTTACACACATTTTACAAACAAATTTTAATCTCATGCTAAAGTTCATGTGGGTCAACATCATCTAATGGAACGAGAAAGTTTGTTTTTTATTAATATATATATATATATATTTTATCAATCCCCTATTGACTTTATATAAATAAATTTCACATTTCTCATGGGTCTACCGGCTTTTAGAGTAGTAGGCTAAATTATAATCTGGCGTATCTAATTTTAAAATGACTGATCACATCAAGCGAGTTGATTGGCATTTTCTTTGTTGTTTTCTTAACACCTTTACTTTTCATTCTGCTAGCGTGTGTTGCTTGTGTTTAAAATTGTATATTAATCATATAATTATGTTGATTTGTTAATTACACTAATTATGTAAAAACAAATCGAAGAAGAAACTGTGGAAATGTGCGTTTTTGATTGCTTCTTTGACGCATCCGAAAGTAAGATAGTTACTTTTCAACGGATGCTTGGTTTCCATTGGCGTAGTTTGAAAAGATTGATTTGTTAGTAATTTCTAATTATGTATCAGACCTTCCGCCCTCTACTTTGAGTAACAGTGATGTTACTCTTTTGAATGATTGCACAAAAATAAAGCATACTATTTTTTTAAACATTTGCACAAAGGCATAATACCTTTTACCACACAGTGGTACTGGGTATTAGATTTACATAAAGCTCCCATATATATAGGGGAGACTGGGGCACCTTCGGCATCGGGGCACCATCGGCAATCGCGTTTTCGATATGAAGCTCTCATCGTACATCACTAGTTTCGATACATTGGCATCTAATATCGAAATAAATAACTGACACAAATTTTGAAACTTCTAGCTAATAAGCTTATGTAGATACATGGGTTTTTGTATTTTTATAGATGTTTCTGTAATATTTCAATTCCATTTCGTAAGTATTTCGAGATAAAACTTTTAAATTTTTTAAGACAATATTATTAAAAAGTGGTTAACTACGATGTGTATTATTATAAACATATTTAAAAATATAATGTTTTTAAAAATCTGATCGAAAAAAATGAAAAAAACTATAAAAAGTACATTCGGGGTACATTCGGCATTTTAAGTGGGGCACATTCGGCCATATACAGATTGTGCAATATTATTTCCTTAAAATATTTTTGAGTTTGTCTTTAAAACTAATCCTTTAATATGGCTCGAAATTGCATATATAAGATCAAACGTGATTTTATTGACGAAAATGCGATAGAAACCCCCTATTTCTGATGGTGTGTGCGACCTTGAGATGTAAACGTCCGCCGCTAGAAAATATAGCCCTAAAATTCAAACATTGTGTGACGTATTAAAACCAAATAGAGCCTTTAGAGGATCAGAATTTCAACCAGACTGATAGCGATGGCAATTACCCGGCTATGACTATGGTGCCGAATGTGCCCCATCAAATGCCGAAGCTACCCCGGGTTGGGGCACATTCGGCGAATTTGACTTTTTTTTACAAAACTGTAAAATTTTTTAACTAATACTATTTTTTATATCTTTTTGGTACTATTTTTTATAATTAAGTGTCAGAGGACAATAATCAGCCATAAAGTTGTTATATATGTTGAATAAGTACTGAGATATAGAGCTCTAAAAAAAAAAGTGCCGAAGGTGCCCCAGTCTCCCCTATATATATATATATTTACGTCCGCTTTTAAGTAAATGTTGCACCAAAGACACAAAGTTTGGCCAATTGACATTTTGCACATCATACTAGATTAGGTCCAGATGATGCATGCGAAGTATTGTTGAAATCGGTTCAGATTTAGATATAGCTCCCATATATATTTTCGTCGATTTTAAATGGTGTACCAAAGCCCCAAAGTTTTGCCGTGAAAGTTCAGTTTTAGATATCGCTTCCATATGTATTTTCGTCCGATTTTAAGTAAATGAAGCACCAAATTAGCACTCAATTTTGGTTCAGATTTGGATATAACTTTCATATATATTTTCCTCCGATTTTAAGTAAATGGAACACTAAACTCATCATGTTTGTCAGATTGAAACGAAATTTTGCAAAACGAACAAAATTGAGCATAGAATGACGTAATTGAGTTTTGTAGAAATGCAGACATATCACATATATTTTTTCGACCGACTTCATGTTAATTGACTTCCAAATAGTCGACGGGTGTCGGCCGACTTTACTACTTTCCTTACTGGTTTTATACGAAAATTGTGGGTCTAGGACGAGTTTCGTGTCAAATGGCCAAACTTTGTATCCATTTTTCATACAAATCACTACGTTTATAACGAACAGATTTTTTATAACGAAATAGGCTTTATGACCAAAGTCTTTTTCGTAACACTGTTGGTGGCGGTATATATTAAAAGTGCAGCATGAAGACGTTGAAAAGTAAAAAAAACAATATTTTAAAAAAGTTTTCTTTTTTAGAATTTGTACTAATATTTATACACTCAGCCTTATGGCTTATATCCTCACAAAGTGTAGAAATGTCAATATTTAAAACCCAATATAGGCGAATGGAATGTCCGATTTGAACAAAGCAAATTTAGGACAATTATCGGCTACCATCATCTGTAGTACCTCCCACATAAACAGTCAGTCATAATTTACCTCCGCAAAGCATTGGTTAGGGGTATATATCAGTCGGAAACACAAACTGAAAGCATTTTAATTGTTTACCCAAAATAGAACAAGTGGGCGGAGCAGAATAGTCTGATGGGACCATATGGTTCCCTACACAAATACCACAGGATTTAAATATTCCGTGACAATTTCCCATATTTGTGCCTCTAATAATAACATGGATTTCGGAATATAAATATGGCCTTTTATCCCATAAATATTAACCACTCATTACCGAAAACTATAGATGTCACCTTGAACTTAAATATTTTGTAACGTTCGGAACGATATTTTATTCAATTCCCACATCCGAGTATATACATCATAATTTTTATTAGTATATATATTTAAATGATAACCACTCCTCTTTGATATAGTCTTCGTTTTGCGGAGTAT
This sequence comes from Musca vetustissima, assembly GCF_032173495.1. Lineage (NCBI taxonomy): Eukaryota > Metazoa > Arthropoda > Insecta > Diptera > Muscidae > Musca > Musca vetustissima. Next base: position 20,669 of record NW_026884953.1, on the reverse strand, counting down.
TTTTTTCATTTTTTTTCACAAAATCTTGCACCATTGGACCCGCCAAATATAGACCGATATTCATGAGAACATTTATCATTATTTCCATAGCAGATTGTGATCTCTAGAGGGACCAGAAAAATTACAGAAATAAATTTGTTGATCCATTTGGTCCACCAAATCTTTAACGGTCATTGCCCCAACCGATAGGTGTCGTATTTTTGCAAAACCTACATGTAAATGACGAATGATACATAATGGACCCAATCAGTCGAGATATATCGGTATACTGTAAGGAGCAATATTATGTTTTTTTTTTAATTATTGGTCCCATAAAATACCTCACAACATCAGATAAACAAATATAAAAAAGAAAAATATCGATATGGTGGAAAAAATTCCAAAAATCCGCCCAAGTAATAAATATTAATTTTTTTATGCCCACTTTCGGCAACACTGTTTGTGACCCTCACAGTCAGTTGAAGTATGTGAAATTCATTCCAACGTTTATAACAAATTTAATCTAATATTATTCTGACTTTCATGTCTCTGCACAACTAATTTTTATACCCTTCACCACACTGTGGTACAGGGTATTATGTCTTTGTGCATATGTTTGTAACAGGCAAAAATAATCGAGATAGACCCATGGTTCCTTTTGAGAATATGCATAGAATCACATTCTAAGTCGATTTATGGATGTCCGTCCGTCCGTCCGTCTGTCTGTCTGTCCATGTTAAATTGTAAACAAAGTACAGGTCGCATTTATGATCCGAATTAGATGAAATTTGGCATAGGTCTCTTAATCGGCCCAAGGACGAACCCTATTGAAATTGGGAAAAATCGGTTCAGATTTAGATATAGCTCCCATATATATTTAACCGATTTAATGTAAACGGTCCCTATATATCTTTCGATTTGCACGAAATTTGGTACAGGCTAATCATTTAGGCCTATAATGATGTCTGCCAAGTTTCGTGAAAATCGGTCCAGATTTAGATATAGCTCACATATATAGTTTCGTCCGATTTCAGGTAAATGGTGCCCCAAAGTCCCTATATATCTCTGATTTGCACGAAATTTTGCATAACGTACTGAATTAAGGCTAGAGTGATGTCTGCCAAGTTTCGAGAAAATCGGTCCAGATTTAGATATAGCTCCCATATATAGTTTCGTCCGATTTTATGTAAATGGTGCCCCAAAGTCCCTATATATCTTTCGATTTGCACGAAATTTGGCATAACGTACTGAATTAAGCCTAGAGTGATTTCTGCCAAGTTTAGAGAAAATCGGTCCAGATTTAGATATAGCTCCCATATATAGTTTCGTCCGATTTCATGTAAATGGTGTCCCAAAGTCCCTATATATCCTTCGATTTCCACGAAATTTGGCATAACGTACTGAATTGAGCCTAGAATGATGTCTGCCAAGTTTCATGAAAATCGGTCCTGATTTAGATATATCTCCAATATATAGTTGCGTCTGATTTCATGTAAATGGTGCCCCAAAGTCCCCATATATCTTCCGATTTGCACGAAATTTGGTACAGCCTTATCATTTAGGTCTAGAATGATGTCTTCAAAGTTTCGTGAAAATCGGTCCAGATTTAGATATAGCTCCCATATATAGTTTCGTCCGATTTCATGTAAATGGTGCCCCAAAGTCCCTATATATCTTTCGATTTGCACGAAATTTGGCATAACGTATTGAATTGAGTCTAGAATTATGTCTGCCAAGTTTCATGAAAATCGGTCCTGATTTAGATATATCTCCCATATAGTTTCGTCCGATTTCATGTAAATGGTGCCCCAAAGTCCCTATATATCTTTCGATTTGCACGAAATTTGGAACAGCCTATTCATTTAGGTCTAGAATGATGTATGTAAAGTTTCGTGGAAATCGGCCAGATTTAGATATAGCTCCCATATATAGTTTCGTCCGATTTCATGTAAATGGTACCCCAAAGTCCCTATATATCTTTCGATTTGCACGAAATTTGGCATAACGTACTTAAGTGAGCCTAGAAGGATGTCTGCCAAGTTTTATGAAAATCAGTCCAGATTTCTATATAGCTCCCACTTATAGTTTCGTCCGATTTCATGTAAATGGTGCCCCAAAGTCCCTATATATCTTTAGATTTGCACGAAATTTGGTACAGCCTAATCATTTAGGTCTAGAATGATGTATGTAAAGTTTCGTGAAAATCGGTCCAGATTTAGATATAGCTCCCATATATAGTTTCGTCCGATTTCATGTAAATGGTACCCCAAAGTCCCTATATATCTTTCGATTTGCACGAAATTTGGCATAACGTACTGAATTGAGCCTAGATTGATATCTGCGTTGTTTCGTGAAAATCGGTCCACATTTAGGTATAGCTCCCTTTTATTATAGATTGATTTTAAGTACTTGACGCACCAAGGAACCAATAGAAACAAAACGTTCTGAAATTAGTATAACGTATCCTATTTATATTTGTTTGAAGTCGATTTACATACTTTATGGATAGATCTACGTAGATTCACATTTAGATAAATATCACATATTTTATTTCATTCAAGTTCATGCTAATAGTCCTGTTTAATATACCCATAGTGGTGAAGGGTATCATATAGTCGGCCCCGTCCGACTTTACAACTTTCCTTACTGGTTAAATATTTTTCCAGTTAAGTTAACGCTTTTATTACTTTAGATATCTCCCTATAACACCTTTGATTTAATTCACTTTGTGGAGGGATCCTGTTTTGTCTTTTTCCTTATTGACCACCATAAAATTCGAAATCGGTCCGTTTGTTTAACATTATATTTCGAAATATTTAATTGTAGAATACCATTTTCGATACATTGTAGGGTTGAGACACATTTTCCAAAAGCATTACTTGTAATTTGTCGTGTTTGGGTAACATTCCCCATAATATGAAATATACACAATCAAAGCAATTATCGAAATATTTACAAATATATTGCAATTTTTTCTGTTAGCCCCTCTTGGCAGATTGCAACAGCATCCAGTATGAAATGCTAACGATTTATGGAATATTATGTTTATGTACGATTGGCTACTCAAACCATAAACATAGCATAACCATTGCAACTAAACATCTTTTTAGGAGGAATAATTATCTGATTTGTTTGAGATGGCAGGAATACTCATACCGCTGGTCGACTATCCTCAGGTCCCCTCAAAATGGCCAACACATAATGTGGTGAACAATAAATTTGTCTTTTTAGCTATGACAACAATGTAATGACACCATACACAAAAAAGAAAAAAAAAACGACAAAAACTAAAAACTGGACAATCATCCAAGCCAAGATTGGTGTCTAGACTTTTTGATGGAATATAGACAAAAAAAAAAAAACAGTGTTCAGGAGGAAAAGTTATCTAACTATGGAACGATCAAGTGGTAGCCAGCCAAGTAAAAGCCAACAATGATCAGCGGTAAAAAATGTGCAATATACATACAAAGCTGCATATATGTCTGTAGCCAAAAGCAACAAAACGACCACCACCAGCACCACCATTCAAAGAAGTTATATTCGACAGTCAATTAATACTGAAGAGGCTCTTTTTTAACGAGTCAAGTGGCTTGACTCGGTGTATTCCATGATATCGCTGAAAAGCATCGCGCCAGCTCATTGCAATGTCGGTGTTGCACTTTTGGTAAAACTTTTTGTTGTAGTTGTTGTTATTGTTGCCTTTAAAGGTTTTTATTCATACTGGCCGTTTGGTTATTTTTTTTTCGTTGGCTGGCCTATCTTCACTTACAGCACATCTGGCCTATACCAGGTTTTATGGTTTTTGAGTAACAAACCCATCTCAAGCTATGAAAGTGAAAATATTGTTGTCGTCGTTTTTCGTCTTCTTTCGTTTTTTTATTATTTAGCAGCAGACATAATATTTATCGTGATTATATAACAAACATGCATGCATGCCGCTTCATTTAGTCGATGCCTACTTAGATGGTTGCATCAAAGTGTCGGCCATAAACTGAAGTGTTTTATGTGTCATTGGGCTTTTACTTTGCGGCACATTTATAAATGATATTTTAGCGAAACGGACTAGGCGATGACTGTTAGATTTCTGTTGTGCACTTAGTTGAGCATGAATGATTTGAGCAATTTTTTAGTACATCTGAAGCACGAAATAGCAGTTAATCAATCATATCTGATTTAAATGGGAAAGTAATGTAAAAGGGGTTTTAAATTATCAGTCACAGGTGAAAATTTACATATAGTACCGGAAGATGATTGTACTTTGAATGCCAAGCTTTTGTTAGTTACCTTTGGGTTCCGAACATCAATAGGGCCGCAGTTTTATATCCTTCTTCATATGCTATATAAATGTAGTTTTCCCATTTTGCCCATATATACATTGTTGCTACTCTTAGGATGTTTTGTATTGAAAACGAGATATAACGGTAGCCCAAATATTTGGTACTGTGGGAATTTGTGGTCTCTTTTTTATACCCTTCACCACACTGTGGTACAGGGTATTATGTCTTTGTGCATATGTTTGTAACAGGCAAAAGGAAACGAGATAGACACATTGAGAATATGCATAGAATCACTTTCTGAGTTGATTTACGCATGTCCGTCTGTCCGTCCGTCCATGTGTTTTTTTCTGAACAAAGTACATGTCGCATTTATGATTCGATTTGGATGAAATTTGGCATAGGTCACTTATTTGACCCACGGACGAACCCTATTGAAATTGGGAAAAATCGGTTCAGATTTAGATATAGCTCCCGTATATATTTTCGTCCGATTTAATGTGAATGGTCCACCAAAGTCCCTATATACCTTTCGATTTGCACGAAATTTGGCACAGCGTAATGAATTAGGTCTAGAATGATGTGTGTTAAGTTTTCTGAAAATCGGTTCAGATTTAGAAATAGCTCCCATATATATTTTCGTCCGATTTAATGTGAATGGCCCTCCAAAGCCCCTATATATCTTTCTATTTGCACGAAATTTGGCACAGCGTAATGATTTATGTCTAGAATGATGTGTGTTAAGTTTCCTGAAAATCGGTTCAGATTTAGATATAGCTCCTATATATATTTTCGTCCGATTTAAGGTTCACCAAAGTCCCTAAATATCTTTTGATTTGCACGAAATTTGGCACGGCGTACAGAAAATCATGAAAATCGGTTCAGATTTGGATATAGCCCCCATATATTTTTTCGTCCGATTTAAGGTAAATGGTTCACCAAAGTCCCTAAATATCTTTCCGTTTGCACGAAATTTGACACAGCTTAATGAATTGCAGAACGACATGTTTATGCATCCAATTTCATTTAACTGGTCCTTTAAAAATGCGGCGTCTGTTAGGATTCATCTGTTGAATGTACCCAAAGTGGTGAAGGGTATCGTATGGTCGGCTTCGTCTGACTTTACTACTTTCCTTACTGGTTAACCGATTCCATTGTGTAGCAAAGCTCGCTACAAAAATTATCGTGTTCCATACATATTAAGATAGCACCTCAATTAATTCTGTATTTGGGATCTTTATCATAATTTAGTATTTTTTTAGTATATTATTTCAAAGGTTGTGACCCAATCAACGCCTTAATTTGTCCTCTTTCCAGCATTTTTCGACCGTTCATAAACTTAAGAGTTAATGCCGATAATAATAAATAGTCGTAGAAATTTATTTTTAGAAATTTAATAGAACAATTTAAATTAACTTTTACTAATAAAGCCAACCGGTGATTAAATTAGGAGATATTTGCCTCACAATTGGTTATAATTTGGTTTGGGTTATCATTGGGTAGCAAATATTCCTACCAAAAATTATCGATTTTGGTCCCCTCTTTAGGGTAGCCCAATTAGTTGTCATTTTGGAAATTTTGCGCACATTCTTTAGACGAATTGACTATAATATGGTCGCCATTGGGTGTCAAATCTTTCACGTCGTGGTAGAGTTTAACTTGGTTTTTTATACCCTTCAACAAACTGTGGTGCAGGGTATTATGTCTTTGTGCATATTCAGATATAGCTTCCATATATATTTTCGACCTATTTTATCCAAATGGTGCTCCATGCATTCATGCATGTCCGTCCGTCTGTCTGTCCGTCCACCTTAATTGTAAAAAAAGAATATGTCGCATTTATGATCCGAATTGGATGAAATTTGGCATGAGTCACTTATTTGCTAAGTTTCGTGAAAATCGGTTCAAAGTTAGATACATATACATATTAAATGTATTTCGATTTACACGAAATTTGACAAAGGGTACTAAATTATGCCCAGAATGATGTGTGTCAAATTTCAAATTTTGTGTCAAAAAATCGGATCAGATTTAAATATAGCTCCCATATATATATCTTCGTCCGATTTAAGGCAAATGGGGCATCAAAGTCCCAATATGTCTTTCGATTTGTACAAAATTTGGCATATGGTACGGAATTAGGTCGAGAATGATGTGTGCTAAGTTTCGTGAAGATCGATTAAGATATAGGTATAGCTTCCATATAAATTTTCGTCCGATTTTATGTAAATAGTGCACCAAAGTCCCTATATATATTTCCATTTGCACGAAATTTGGCATAGGGCACTTAATTAGGTCGAGAATGATATGTGCTATGTTTCGTGAAGATCGGTTCAGATATAGATATATCTCCCATATATATTGTCGTCCGATATTATGTAAATGGTACACCAAAGTCCTCATATATCTTCCGATTTGCACGAAATTTTGCATAGGGTCCTGAATTGAGTCTGGGATGATGTGTGTCGAGTTTCCCTATATGTCTTTCGATTTGCACGAAATTTGGCATGCCGTGTGCTAAATTGCCAAGTTTCGTGAAAATCGGTTCAGATTTTGATATAGCTCCCATATATATTTTCGTCCGATTTAATATAAATTGTGCACTAAAGACATAACTAGGCCGATTGGCACAACCTACTGAAAGTAGTATTTCTACGAAAAGGTGACGCACTATGTAGCCAGTTCATATAAACAGCGGCCAAAAATAGAAGGAGTTATCGTAAGTTAAATAAATTTGGTACATGTGCTTATTATTGGCCTAAAGAGCAACTGACCCATGTAATGGGTGTTGAGAATTTCAGCCTTTTTGGTCTATAAAAACTTTAATATTCAACCAAATTGGCAATTTACATTTAATTAGGCCTATAAAGCAACTGACCAAAAACTGGGTAGATCGGACCAAGATTTAATATACCTCCCATACATATATATATATATAATATTGTCTTCCCAAATGTACGATTTAGTATCATCCACATTATAATCTCGGGCCTTTACTTTATGGCTGTTTAAGGATATTACAAGGTGGGATTGTAATATAAAATACTAAATAAAATCCTTATTTGACTCGGCTTTAACAAAATTTCGGGCTGCTACTAATTATTTTGTGGCCTGACTTGTTAACAGCTTGTGAAAGTTCATGGCATATCCCATGCCATGAACTAATGTGCGACGTCTAAATTAAGATTATAATATTATGTCTCAAATAATCTCATAAATAAGTATAATCTTCAAACTGACTGAAATGTATTCAAAAGCTATATCTTAAAACCAATTCTCCCATATCCCCGCTTCGAATAACGTTTTTACCACTGTATTGCATATTGTATGTAAAATATTGTATGAGTACTATGTTCTGAATCCATTTTCTCCTTCCTATTTGGCCCTCAATAACGTATTTAATTGTATACATAACATATTGGACCATTCGCTTCTAACCATTTCATGAATATGGCATATTTTTTTATAAGATGGACACCCAAAAAGTTAAATAACTCTTAGGACTGCAGGTCTCCGCAGCTAATTTTTTTATTCCTTAAATAACACACTTTTCACCATCAAATAAAACAAGTGAAAACCAGTGAGCGGAGCAGTATAGTCGGACGGGGCCGATCATACGATACCCTACACAACTACCTCGAACTCTAACTTTCTGAGGATGTTTATTCCGAGTCTGAGTAATATTTCGTGATATTTGCCCCCTCTTGCCCGATTAGAGGTCAACAACACCTCTTCCTTACTTTTTCGAATATTCAGTACAGTCCTTCTAATTACGTGTCCAGATTACCTTCACGGTGGGTTGTGTTGTGATTTTCGGATCATACTCGGCTCGAAAACACACAAAAAATTAAGTTTTCGGTCCATGTCATCCTAAAATTTTAATCTGATCATCACCGAAAGTTGTAGGCGTTGTTCGTGACCATAACTGGAACTTCATGAAAAATGTTAAAGCCATCAGCGCGATATTTCCCCCTCTAATGTGGTAATGGGTTACTAAATAATATCTAAATACGTAAGCACCTGTAAATATTTGACTGTAACTCCAACATCTGAGTAGATACATCACTATATTTGGTATTAGTTTAAAGGCCAACCACTCCTCTTGGATATGCTATCAACTCCTCGGATCTACATCCTCCAGGAGTAAATATATATGCCATAGAATACAAATTTTGTCATTTTTCACACAAAAGTCAGGGTCCATTTGACCCGCTAAATATTGACCGATCTTTATCAAAACATGCACGCTTATTCTCTGGCCCGATCCCCTTCTCCGTGCAAAAATTCGCGGTGTTTGGGCCATAATTGCGGCCTCTGGGGCGACCAGAAAAACCGACAAAAATAATGTTTTTGGTCCATTTCATCCCCTAAATATTAATCGATCTTTTCCAAAATATAGGGGTCTTCATTGGCCAGAACCCATCCTACATGCAAAATTTCGTGAAGATTGGTCCATAACTGTGGCCTGTATCGTGTTTACAAATTATAATGGACAGACGGACGGACGGACGGACGGACACACATGTGTAGATCGACTCAGTTAGTCGAGATATGGCGATCGGTATACTTAAAGGTGGGTCTAGGACCAATATTTCGCGGCGTTACAAACTTTTGGGGCTGCACAAAGCTATAATACCCTGACAAAATAGTTGTGTGGGGTATAAATACGTTAAGTTCGGCCGGGCCGAACTTTGGATTCATTCCACCATAGATCTAGTACTGACAGGTACTAGAAATGATAATATAGGGAACATACCAAAAAGAGGACCTATACCGACATTTCTACAAACCGATTATGTAAACCATAATACAAATTCAGAAAATTTGAATGGATAATTATACCCCCAGCCTTATGGCTAATCACACGATGAAAATGTGGCTCATCGAAATATTGGTTCTAGACCCCATGTTTCTTTGGACCAAATCCTCTTCAAAAAATTTAGATTTCATCCAAACTTTTGCCATCTTATTTTTTCTTCCAATCTTAGTTCAAGTTCGAAGACGGGGAATAATGGTCCACTCCTTCTGGAACCTCCACACAGGGGCTAGGTCTAAATACGGGCTATAGTTCATTATCGAAGGTGAAATGATTACATCAGAGTCTTAAAATCAATCTCAAAACGCGGAACAAATCTGATAACTATTTAAATATAAACAAGTGAAAAGGGTCATTGGTCCCGGATTAAACCTTAATCCGGATTAATGTTCATTGACCTCGAATTAAGGGTCTCTGACCACGGAATAAGGGGCATCGGCCCCGAATTAAGGCTTAATTAAGGGTCATTGAACCCTGATTAAGGCTTAATATGGATTAAGGGTCATTGACCCCGGATTAAGTGTCATTTATCCCGTATTAAGGCTTAATCCGAATTAAGGGCCATTGGACTTGGACTAAGGGTCATTGAACCCTGGTTAAGGCTTAATATGGATTAAGGGTCATTGACCCCGGATTAAGGTTTAATCCGGATTAAGAGTCATTTATCCCGGATTAAGTGTCATTTATCCCGGATTAAGGCTTAATCCGGATTAAGGGTCATTGATCCGGATTAAGGGTCATTGGCCCCAGATTAAGCCTTAATCCGGATTAATGTTCATTGACCACGGATTAAGGGTCACTGACCACGGAATAAGGGGCATCGGCCCCGAATTGAGGCTTAATTAAGGGTCATTGAACCCTGATTAAGGCTTAATATGGATTAAGGGTCATTGACCCCGGATTAAGTGTCATTTATCCCGGATTAAGGCTTAATCCGAATTAAGGGCCATTGACCCCGGATTAAGGGGCATCGACCACGGATTAGGGCTTAATCCGGATTAAGGTTCATTGAACCCTGATTAAGGCTTAATATGGATTAAGGTTCATTGACCCCGGATTAAGTGTCATTTATCCCGGATTAAGGCTTAATCCGAATTAAGGGCCATTGACCCCGGATTAAGGGGCATCGATCTCGGATTAGGGCTTAATCCTGATTAAGGTTCATTGAACCCTGATTAAGGCTTAATATGGATTAAGGGTCATTGACCCCGGATTAAGGTTTAATCCGGATTAAGAATAATTTATCCCGTATTAAGAGTCATTTATCCCAGATTGAGGCTTAATCCGGATTAAGGGTCATTGACCTTGGATTAAGGCTTAATCCGGATTAAGGGTCATTGACCCCGGATTAAGCCTTAATCCGGATTAATGGTCATTTATCTTGGATTAAGGGTCATTGACCCTGGATTGAGGCTTAATCCGAATTAAGGGTCATTGATCTTAGATTAAGGCTTAATCCGGATTAAGGGTCATTGCCCCGGATTAAGCCTTAATCCGGATTAATGGTTAAGGCCTAATCCGAATTTACGACCATATTTAATTACACACTAATGGTTCAACTGCGAATCGAAACGGTTCAGCGAACATTGCTGGAGTGAAATGCATTTTTCCCACATCGTAATAAATTAAATCGAGAATGCCGTATAAAATCTTAATATATAAATGAGCTTAGTGATAAGTGAGTGAGTGAAGCTAGAAGGTTGAAATTATGAGTGTAGGCGTGGGTTTTGGAAATATGAACTTTAACGGTACGAAAAGTATAGTTTCGTCCAATTTTAGTAAATAGTGCACCAAAGACCTAAATTTAATATATGGGCTATGCCCAAAAGCGGACGGATATAGTCATTCTAGAACAAAGGACGAATGATTACAACATATGGAAGAATCGACTAAATCATCTTACAACTCCATACTATGTAGGGTATAAAATGAAAATTTCGAGTAAAGAATATCCCCCCTACTATGGTGGAATACGGGGATAATTATATACTCAGACTTATGGCTAATGAGGGTATATACACTTTAAAACGGTGAAAATGTGCGTCATCGAAATATTGGTTCTAGACCCCATGTTTATTTGGACCAAACATTGCCAATCTTATTATTTCTTCCAAACTTAGTTCAAATTCGAAGATGGGGAAGGAATATCGGTCCACTTCTTCTGGAACCTCCACACAGGGGCTAGGTCTAAGGGCCATTGGTCCCGGATTAAGGGTCATTGACACCGAAACAACAACTAAAAATGGGGGGTACCCTTATATGGGGGCTACCAGAAAAAGTGGATCCTCCATACTATGGTGGAGGGTATAAAAGGGGCGAATTTTAAAAAAAATTTGGTAGGGAATTCAGGCTTAATTCGATGTAATTGTCATTGACCCCGAATTAAGGGTCATTGACCCCGGATTAAGGTTTAATCCGGATTAACGGCCATTAACCCTGGACTAAGGGTCATTGAACCCTGATTAAGGCTTAATATGGATTAAGGGTCATTGACCCCGGATTAAGGTTTAATCCGGATTAAGAGTCATTTATCCCGGATTAGGGGTCGTTTATCCCAGATTAAGGCTTAATCCGAATTAAGGGTCAATGACCCCGGATTAAGGGGCATCGACCCCGGATTAGTGCTTAATTCGGATTAAGAGTCATTGACACCGGATTAAGGCTTAATCCGGATTAAGAGTAATTTATCCCGGATTAAGGGTCATTGAACCCTGATTAAGGCTTAATATGGATTAAGGGTCATTGACCCCGGATTATGGTTTAATCCGGATTAAGAGTCATTATCCCGGATTAAGGGTCATTTATCCCGGATTAAGGCTTAATCCGAATTAAGGGCCTATGACCCCGGGGTCAACGACCCTTAATCCGGATTAAGCCTTAATCCGGAGTAAATGACCCTTAATCGGGGATAAATGACTCTTAATCCGGGATAAATGACTCTTAATCCGGATTAAACCTTAATCCGGGGTCATTGACCCTTAATCCATATTAAGTCCTAATCAGGGTTCAATGACCCTTAATCCGGGATAAATTGCTCTTAATCCGGATTAAGCCTTAATCCGGTGTCAATAACCCTTAATCCGGGATAAATGCGGGGTCAACGACCCTTAATCCGGATTAAGCCTTAATCCGGATTAATGGTCATTGACCCCGGGTTAAGGGTCACTGGCCCCCGATTAAGGCCTAATCCGAATTTACGGTCATATTTAATTACACACTACTCCTAATAGTTCAACTGCTAATCGGAACGGTTCGATGTTATTTCCATCGAACATTGCTGGAGTGAAATGCATTTTTCCCACATCGTAATAAATTAAATCGAGATATAATTCTCAGCGAACATTGGTGGAGTGAAATACATTTTTCCCACATCGTAATAAATTAAATCGAGAATGCCGCATACAATCTTAATATATAAATGAGCTTAGTGATAAGTGAGTGAAAGAAGCTAGCAGGTTTAAATTATGAGTGTAGGTTGTTGTTGGTGTGTAGGCGTGGGTTTTGGAAATATGAACTTTAACGCTACGAAAAGTATAGTTTCGTCCAATTTTAGTAAATAGTGCACCAAAGACCCAAATTTAAGCCGATTGGTTTTATATAGGGACTATGCCCAAAAGCGGGCGGATATAGTCATTCTAGAACAAAGGACGAATTATTACAACAGATGGATGAATCGACTAAATCATCTTACAAGTCCATACTATGTAGGGTATAAACGGAAAATTGCGAGTAAAACATATCCCCCCTACTATGGTGGAATACGGGTATATGGAGGTAACCCCAAAAACCGGAACAAATCAGTTAACTATTTAAATATAATCCAGTGAGGAAAGTAGTAAAGTCGGACGTGGCCGACTATATAATACCTCTCACTACTTTGGGTATATTCAACAGATGAATCCTAATAGACCTACAGAAATTTTTAATGGATAATTGAGAACCACTGAGAACCAAAAAATATTTTTTTCTCGCGTTATCCCACACCATCGTTAGCTATTGAATAGTTCTACGACTTTTAAGAATTTATAACGGAAATTCGTTCACAAATTGAGAGCTTTTCCGTTTTCATACTATTTTCTATAAAATTCATGCTAAGTACCATTGCAAATAAATGTGATAAATAAATAAAAATTGAGTGACTTAATACTCAAATGTTAAAGAATTTGAACGACCAGGATTAAAAAATTGCATTATCATATTGTTTTACTAGGCATACACTTATTTTTAGATTTCACTTTATTAACGTGTTAAAAAATGTCCAATAACCCTGAACATACTGTAAATTGGAGGATGACCAAATATAGGGGCCGCACTGAAACGAGGACCGATGTTAATAATTTTTGTTAAATAAATTTTGGTGATTGATATGATTTTTCGATATTTCCACCGCATTCAACTAAGCCGGATGCTGACATTTTGAAGCCGAAATTTCCCTGTTTTCGGACGAGCTAGTTGAAGCCCTAAACTTATTATAGGATAGTAGGACTCGTGATTTCACTTCGATTGATGTATATCTCAAGAACATGTTTACAAAAAAAAACCTATTTTTTGGGTTGAACCCCGCGTGATTTTAGTTTTTTATGTGCTGAATCTACTGAGACCAGCCGTTTCAAATCCGCCCAATAAAACTGCGGTCAAAAGTACTTTGAAAATAGAAAAATCTGCAAATACATAATACATAAAATAGATTGGGGAGGCATATACACAGTTCTTGATGGATATGAGCATATGAGATTTAAAAGCTTTCCAAATTTTCACCCTTTGTAGGGGAGGAGCTAGAAGGAGTGAACCGATAAGTCCCATCTTGCAACATTATACAGGTTTAGTTAAAATATTAGGGTGTCAAAGTTTGGTTCAAATCCGAGGGTCTATTCCCAATTAATTTTCAGCAAAATTTAAACCATTTTGTGGAGGAGGTACCAGAAGGAGTGAACCGATATTCCCCACATTCGAACTAGATTTAAGTTTGAAAAAAATATTACGATGTGCACAGCTTGGACCAAATCGGACATTCCATGCGCTTTATATTAGATTTATGAATATTCAATATGTTGACACTTTGTGTGAGAGGTACCAGAAGAAGAGGACCGTAGGATTGGTAAAAATATTGTGTTGTGCAAAGTTTGGATGAAATTGGCTATTGCGTTCGCTTCATATGAGATTTACAAGTTTTCGAAATATTGACCCTTTGTAGGGAAGATACTAGAAGGATTGGACTAATGAGTCCCATCTTCCAACATTATACAGGTTTCGATTAAAATATTAGGTTTTGCAGAGTTTAGTTGAAATCGGATAGTAAGTTCGCATTATATTATAAAATTAATTTCATCAAAATGTTGACCATGTTGTGGGGTAGCTTGTTTTAATTTTGGAAGAAATTTTACGATGTGCAAAGTTTGAAGGGAATCCCTTCGAGAGTTATCTTGCACATCAGCCAGCCTGACAGACACGCAGACGGACGGGCGGATATTTGTAAATGAGTCCAATTTGTCTGAAACGGATTTGGTCCAAAGAACCATGGAGTATAAAACCAATATTTCGATGAGGCACATTTTTGCCGTAGCAAAGTATATATACCCTCATAAGCCGTAAGGCGGAGGATATAATAAAAACATTTTTTCTTAATCTACGCATCAAAAATTATAGATGTACTCTCAAAAAATCGAGAACACAAATATATTTCGAAATTCAATTGCAGTTGCACTAAACAAATTAGTAATTTTGCAAAAATGTATGTAATTTTTTCTTAATGATATAATGATATGAAAAATCCAATCTATATACATATGTATATAAAATAGAAAAAATTTGTTTGTTTGTATGGTACCGATAGACGCCAAAACCGCTGAACAGATCTCAATGAGATTTACACTGTATGTCGGGGCATGCCCTGAAAGTAACATAGGCTATATAAACTTTTAAAATTCCGCGTGGATGCGGAGTTATAGCATCAATAGTAAACATACCTCGAAATTTCTGAACATATAATATGCGTTTATCTTAAGAACGGTTACAGATACCGTTTTCAAAATTTGCCTGAATAACGAAGGTGTGAATACACACCATCCATACAAAAATGAGCATGGTACGATCAACGGAAAATGCACTTTTTACTGCATTTTAAAAATCAGCATATTAAAAATTGAAAATATTTTGTTTGTAGACTCTAAAATGCTGAAAAGATTTGACTGAGATTTTCACAGAACGTCATAACATGCCCTGGGAATAACATATGCTAAGATTCCACTTCTAAGATTTCCCGAGGATGCGTTGTTATAGCATCGAACGTAATCATACCTCAAAAATTATGAACATGTAAATCGTGTATATCTTAAGTACGGTTACAGACACCGACTTCAAAGTATTGCTGAGTACCGTGAGTGTAAATACGCATCATCCACACGACAGACCGCGGACAAGGGAAAATGCAGAACTCATTGCATTTAAATTTATACGTAGAAAATAGAAAAAATATTGTTTGTGGACTCAAAAACCATTAAGCAGATTTTATTAAAATGTTCATAGTAAGTCAAACGATCCCATGGAAGTAACATAGGTTGGAAAAAACTGAGGAGTAATAGAAAATATGGTTGAGTAACATGGATACAAATACTCATCATCCGATGAGGATATAATGATGAGGATATATTTTGAAATACATACATATGCATGTATGTATATTGAAATAAAAATTGTGTAGAATTGAAAAAAATTGGTTGACATTATAATTTTCCATTTTTGTCAGTTTGTGAAAAAATTTTTATTTTGAACAAAATCAAACAAAGTGTTATTTGGATTTCAAAAAAAAAAAAAAAAAAAAAAAACAATCATTTTAATTATAAATCGTTTTATCACGTGGAAGTCAGAGACTGGGATAGGGTAAATTCAGATACACCACTGTTATTTCAAACCAGTAAGGAACGTTCAAAAGTCGGACGGGCCCGACAATATGATACCCTTCACAACTTTGGGTACATACAAGAGATGCAAATATATACAATATCTGGTAAATAGAACAGACTTCGCATCTTTGAAGGTCCATTGAATTGGTATTGGGCGAAATTAAATGTGTGATCTTCATAGATATTTGCACCAATGAAAAAACCATACATATACCATTTTAAAATCAATGAAAAATTGCATGTCAAACAGGCAGACTTGGATTCTTTGGTACCATTTGTATGAAATCGAGTAAAATTATGTATGGGAGCTATATATAAGCACATGGATCTAATTGAGCAACCGTTGCATATAACATTTGTTTAAATCGTGTAAATCAAACAGACATAGGCCTTATCACACATTTACATAAAATTTTGCTCAATCGAAAATATTGAAATTATATATAAGACTTATAATCAAAATCTGAACCGATTTCAAAAAACCTTATCACACATCATTTTTTCTCAATAGCATATATGATATGCAAAATTTTGTCCCAATCGGACGCTATGCTAAATTTGGGAGTATATAGGTTTGCATCATTCACATAAATCGGACGAATATATATATATATATATATATATATATATATATATATACATAGGAGCTATGTCTAAATCTGAACCGATTTTCTAACAAACCTTTGCATACATAAGTATGGAGCTATATCTAGTGCGCTGTGCAAAGTTTTGACACAAAGTCAACTGTGACAAATTTGGTGCATTATTTACCAAAAATACATGGACGGAAAATATATATGAAAGTGAGCTATACCTAGCTCACAACTCATCACTTTAGGGTAAAAAAATGGACCTTTGTGGTGAGACTGCATATTTATTCCTTTATACTGTAGTACTAAGAGCTAAACACTTTCTTCAAGGCTTCTAAACATATATGTTGATAATATATATTTTTTGAATGGTTGTTACTTTGCGAAAAAATTGTGTTTCAAGAAAACAAAAATTACCACCATTACAGAAAACAGCGAATTATTTAATAACTACTATACAACTACTACAACATGGACATTAATGCGAGCATATAAAAATACAAGGGTTTACCTAATTTTAAATTAAATTTAGTAAATATTGCAGCTGCATATAGGATGCTTTCTAATTGACCATATCTAAATTTGAATTTGATAACTTCAGCAGGGGCAGCGAAGCGCCACGGGTCCCGCTAGTTATACTATATATTCCTTTTTATACCCTATAGAAATATGTTGTCAGGTTATTATAGCTTTGTGAACCCCGAAGAGTTATAAACCAATCGTAGGATGGGTTCTGGCTAAAGAATACCTAAAACGGTAGTGAGGTGAGTGAGATATTGCGCCTGAAACCATAAAAATGCCGAAAAAGGGACTGAACCGTTATTTGGGATTATTGATAATTCAACCAATTTAGTGTGGGTGAAGCACTTTGAAAAACGAGCAAAAGTTGGCGAATCATTGGAATCCAAAATAATATCAATGGTAGAATTTATGGGTGATCCATAAATTCCACCATTCAGGGCCGTGCAGCCTTGACATGGCGCCCAATTACTTCATCTGCAAGAATAGAGATTGCTATATTTGAGATAGAGTCTGGATAATTTTCGTAAACATAAACATATATATATATAGAATATGATCAGTCTACAAATGTAAGAAGTGGTCCAATATGTGTGGCTACACAAAGTTACAATAAGCCCACAGAATGAAAATAATATTTCTGTAAATATTTGGTAGCACAGTTTAATACAGTGTCAACATTTATTTGGGAAACTTTTTTTTTTTTGATTTATTTATGCATTTTCTTTTTTTTTGGTTTTGAATAAAGTTGAAACAACAGCAGCGGCAGCTAAACTTTTGGCGGCAACAGTAGCGGCAATGACAGTGGTTACAGCAGCAACATTTCTAACGCCAAGTGGCAATTGAACCTCTCAACCGACAATAAAACCAATTTCATATGTAAAAAAGGCAACGGGGAGAGAGCGAGCGGGCGAACGAACGAGTTTTGGAATTCATAAACAACGAAAACTTTTGCGAAAAAAAAAAACACACACACAAAAATTCCCGAACGAACGAAACGGATGTAGTTTGTTTTATATGAATAAACAAACAAAGAATCAAACATGCACACATAAATGCGACTACGTACATCCTCATCAACATTCACATAAATGTATTTTACAAAATATACGAATGCAGGGGAAAGTGAAGTGAAGTCTAATTGTAGATATGCTTAGATGTTGGTCTCCCTGAAAATCTGAAATGGTTTCATTGAATGAATAAACATTTGAATAGTTTTGTTTTTTCTTACCACAATGAACTTCCCCCGAGAAATAACAAAAAACAAAAGTGAATCTCCAAAAGTTATTTGTTTTATTTGAGTGTATGTGTGCTAATATGTATTTATGCGTACATGCTGGTATGGCACACAAACTAAAATATATTACACTAAGCTTAAAGTTTATTTTTTAAGTCCACACATATACGAAATCAAATTAAACAGAAGAAAGAATTGCAAAAAACGGCAATTCAAAAGAAAAACAAAGATTTTTATTTTTTTGGAATTCAAAACTTGTCCGAGGAGTATCTTTGGCAACTATCAATTTTGAATTGATGCAATTAGAAACTTTGTTTTTGATGTATATCTGTATGTAAATGTCGGTACTTCATATAGTATCATTGTCATCATCATCATGATCATGTGTTTCTGAGAAAAGTTGTACTGTAAATAAATTGTAAACACTTAAAACTGCCAAAAATGTTGTAAACTTTGTGATTTCATTTGTGTCAGAGATATACTTTAAAATTTAATTTTGAAAATATATATTTAATTAATGAAGCATACCAAGACACTATTCATTATACCCTTCACCACACTGTGGTACAGGGTATTATGTCTTTGTGCATATGTTTGTAACAGGCAAAAATAATCGAGATAGACCTATGGTTCCTTTTGAGAATATGCATAGAATCACTTTCTAAGTCGATTTATGCATGTCCGTCCGTCCTTCCGTCCGTATGTCTGTCCATGTTTAATTGTAAACAAAGTACAGGTCGCATTTATGATCCGAATTGGATGAAATTTGGCACAGGTCACTTATTCGGCCCAAGGACGAACCCTATTGAAATTTAGAGAAACATAAAAATTAAGAACAGCACACAGCTGTCATTAAAACTTTAGCCGGCGGCAAAAATGTCGTATGCGGCATTGTACTACGGTACAAACAGCCCAAAGCTGTCGGTTGATATTTTGCCGGCGGCTACATAAACATAAGCGGCACTGGGCACATTTACATGTAAACAATGTAAATAGTGCAAATAAAATTACATACACCCACACATATGTTTATGTAGCCACCGGTAAATTCCAGTGCTGAATTCCAAAATATGGAAAATTCGCGCTGCTCAAACTGGTTTGCTATGACATTGCAAATTTCAGTTTGGTCTAGTCTTTTTTCGATCGTCAAACCGCGAAACAGTGTTCCCCCCGTGACAAAGTGCAACAAAAACAGAAACAAAGTGATATTAACAAATAAAGTTTTTTATAGATTTTCAAACAAACAACACGGAAGACTCAACAACAACCAACAAAAGTGGGTGCAAACGAAGAAACCGTGAGCCAGTGAAATTTGGGCAGAAAATAAATTAAAACTTAAAATTAAAAAACGTGAAAACTTAAACCTAGTGAACTTAAAAATACATTAAAAAATTACATTAAAATTACTACTTAAATCTACTTAAACTAAAACAAATTAAAAGCTAGTTGAACTAAAAACCCTACAATTTAATTGAATTAAAAATAACTAAAGTATATTTGAATTTAAAAATAAATGTAAACCTAAAAATTTTATGCTAACTAAAGTGAAAAAACCTACTTATAAAATAATGAATTAAAATCGAATTAAAACCTGTACATATATATATAAATAACACAAATATAAACCAACATAGATATATAAGTTAAAACCTAAATGTACAAAAAAAAAACCCAACAAATCGAATAAAAGCCTAAAATGAATTGAAAAAATTAACCTAAATCTTACAAATTAAAAAAAGTGACAGTGAACACATATATATGTACAGGGAAAAAATATATATATTTGGAAAACAAATTTAAAATACACTAGTGAACACAAGTGAAGTGGCAGTGGAAAAAAATTAAGAAACAAATATATATATATATATATAAATATATATATATGTATATATATATATATGTATATATATATATATATATAATTTAATTTTTTTTTTCTTTTTTCAAATTTTTGCGAAAAAAAAAATCAAAAACACAAAAAACAAAAACCACAACAACAACTTCTGAGCAAATTGAAACAAAAAATATAAATAAACAAAAAACAATCACAAAACTAACAAAGCCAAAAAAGTGAACAGCGGACATTTACTCAAGGAAATACCCAGGAAACCAGCCCGGAAATCAGCAGCGGACGGACACGGACCCCAACCCAAATGTTACAACACCAACAATAAAAAGGAGCTCCCACCCAGACCCAAAAACATACAAAGTGAGTACTTGGTTGGAAACTTCTTCTTCCTCGACACAAAAGGAGTATACGGTGCTCAGACAGATTTTTGATATCTGCACTGACCCATATAGTCACGTCGTATATTGGTCAAAACTAACGCTTTTGACTATTTTTGTGCTGCA
>NW_026884952.1:0-6106 GCF_032173495.1 Musca vetustissima | reverse complement strand
TACGTTTACCATTCGTCATAGGAAAGGGAAAGATCACGTGGTACCGGACGCTCTCTCCAGAATCCCGGAACACGAAATTTCATCCATTGAAATAACTGACCCGGAGATTGACCTTGAATCTCCCCATTTTGATAGCGACGAGTATAACAATTTGCGACTGAAAGTCCAGAGAGAAATGGCTAAATTCCCGGATATAAAAGTAGTCGATAAATATATTTATATCCGCACCGACCACTATACCGGACATGTTGATCAGGAAAATGAGTGTTGGAAACTTTGGGTTCCGAAGGACTTAAGGAATAATGTAATCAGCCGAGCTCACAACTCCGCAGTTTCACTCCACTGTGGTATTGTAAAGACCCTAGATATGATCCGCAGGAACTTCTATTGGCCTGGGCTTGTACAAGATGTACGAAAATACATACAGTCTTGCGACGTTTGTAAGTCTTCAAAAGCACCCAATTTTATTTTAAAACCCACAATGGGGTCTCTTGTACCAACTTCTCGACCAATTCAACGTTTGTACGTTGACATATTGGGCCCATATCCCCGTAGTAAACAAGGTAATATCGGAATATTAATCGTGTTGGATCACCTCACGAAGTTTCATTGGTTATTCCCTCTTAAAAAAATTACATCTACCTGCATTACTGACCTTTTATTAAGACATATTTTCCATATATACGGAGTCCCGGAAACTCTTATGTCCGACAATGGATCCCAATTTAAGGCAAATGATTTCAACGCCTTTTTAACTTCCCTGGGTATTACCCATTGTGACGACGTGTTTCACTTTGAAGCTGGGATAGTTCAACGGAGGGTCGTCACAAAAATTTATTTATGTTGTGGGACAAATAAGAGAGGAAGGCTGTTTATTTTTATCAACGTTATAAAATTTATTGATTTCACTAAATTATTCATTTCACACATTTATAGTTTTGATAACACACAACACACTGTAACAGCACGGCGAGGACGACACCCAAATATTTGCGGTAGCGGCAGTCCGATCACGGCAAACGAAGATTGTCGATAGCTAGGCAAGGCAGCAGCCCGTTGAAGACGCTCGCAGAATTACGGCAGCCCGATGGCAGCAGCTAGGCACAGCGGCAGCCCGATGACAGCACACGAAGGTTGGCAGCAGCTAGGCACAGCGACAGCCCGATGACAGCGCACGAAGGTTGGCATCAGCTAGGCACAGCGGCAGCCCGATGACGGCGCACGAAGGTTGGCAGCAGCTAGGCACAGCGGCAGCCCGATGACGGCGCACGAAGGTTGGCAGCAGCTAGGCACACGGCAGCCCGATGACGGCACACGAAGAATAACGGCAGCCCGATGACAGCACACGAAGGTTGGCAACAGCTAGGCACAGCGGCAGCCCGATGACAACACGAGTCGAGGGAACGTTTAAAACCCCACTCAACCCTACCGACTGCTCTCACTGCGGTCCAAGAGAGGAGGGAACGTTAAAACCCCACTCCGCTCAACATCCGGGACACTCACACAAACCTTAGAGCCGAGGGAACGTTAAAACCCCACTCAACTCTAAAGCCCACACCAACATATGTCTGGAGAGGGAGGGAACGTTAAAACCCCACTCCACTCAACAGCCGAGACACACACACAAAAACCTTAGAGCCAAGGGAACGTTAAAAACCCCACTTAGCTCTCTAGACTACACAAACTAACTAAGTTTACTGCCAAGGGAACGTTAAAAAGCCCACTTAGTTTTTAATTTTCTTTCCCGTTAATTTTCTCGCCCGTTTGCCCCTTTTGGACCTACTCAGGAATTTGACAATAATGTCCCGCAACTCACTGGGATAGTTATCCGGTGGAACTTGGCTCCAAGTGTCATGACTGTTGCTAATTTGTTCCTTCCCTTCGGTGATAGAAGTTGTGCCTTGGCTTGGACGTTCTTTACCCTCTTCCGCATTCGGGACGAATATTTCTTCTAGGTAGTTTGGGTGGTGGCTAGTTGGTGCTACGTTGGCGCATAAGGGGACTTTTGATATTTTTGCGGGGGATGATGGCTCTCTCGGGTTGGTAAATGTGTTACTGGAAGTTATGAATGGTAGTTGGCATGGTATATATGATGAAGTTGATGCTGAGGATACTATTGACTTTGAGTATGCCGAGGATGAAGTTGCTGATGGGGATGATGATGATTTTGAGGGTGACGAAGATGGACTCGCCAATGAGTAAGACGTTTGCGAAAAACCTTGTCCCACTATTCCATCATCCTTCGTGTTTGTAAATGGCGTTCTCGGATTCTCGGCTACGGGCCTTTCAGTTACATTCACATTCCGGTCTGTCGCCATTTCTGGTTCAATCGAAATTCGAATAGGTGAAGGGGTCTTTACTCCAACTAATGCGTGCCACTGCGTCCACCATTCCAGGTTTGGGGTTTCGGAAACGGTTACGAAACTGTTTACTGACGATCTTGAAGCTTCCTCGTCAGTGTCGCTTGTTACTTGGGTGGCAGCTATGGTTTCTGAGCTGTCAATTATGGGCTCCAAATCGGGCATTTGATCATATATTCTTGGTTCTGCGGATAAGGCCTTACGAATTTCTTCTCCGTTGATGGCTAGTATCGGTGTTTTATCCTGATCCGGAACCAGCAATTTTACAGTGACAGTTCGTTCGTAGCATCTGAATCCCAAATCGCGATACTCACGACCTTTCAGTTCGATGAAACCCAAACCTTTCCTCGGCTTTGGACTTGGGCATTTGTAGTTTTCTTCATCAGACTCGGTGGATGATGGACTAGGAGGTGCTGTTGGCGACTTCTTCTCTATATTTTTATCCGCATACCCATAGAAGTTACGCCACTCATCTTCATCTATGTCTGAAACAGATGATTCGCCGCTCATCTCCATCGGTGATCGTGGAAGCGTGGATTGTTCGTCGGAGTAATTGGCAAAATTCTTTCCCGGCGTGATCGGCAACTCGGAATATATGGAAGTAGTGGGTGTGTTTATATCGGACATATCGGTACTATCTTGAGTTGACTCACTGCATGAGATGTATATTGGTGTTCGTGGTACCTCAGGATGTACGGTGGCATCATTCGGACGTGGTGAACCTTGCCTTTCTATGTGCTTTTCATTATTTTTGCCATGTGTATCTGGGAACGTCGGGCGTGCGTCTGCGATATTATTGGCTGTTTCTTCCATTCTAAAGAATATATGATCTTCGCCTCTTAGGGATGGAGGGCGATCCCGTGGTTTTGTACATCGTCTCGGTGCATTGCGGCTGGTACTCGGAATATCATCATCAATAAAAATGGTTCGACGTCGCTGTGACTCTACCCTCTCAAAGTGGGTACGGAATTTTTTCATCGCTTCCTTAAATTTTTTTGTCTTTGGACTATCTCCGTCCATAATCGACATAGACAGAAGAATGGAGCTGCAGCGACTACGCTGGCAAGATCATGTAGGATGAGTATGCCTCAGCTAAAAGGCATATAAAAGCGAGCCAACTGATGTTTAACGCAGAAGGGGAAAGTCACGAATTCGATAGATAGGCGCACAAGACGAAGCGCATGGGAATATTTTTTAATCACGGCTTATGGATCAAATGTTCCGTCACAGCCCATAATACGTTAATACCCTTCACTACCAAATAAAATTAACTTCGATACAACTCATTTATTTTATTTGGTCCACGGCCCCTATTGAAATTGTTGAACATAGGTTTATGTTTAGATATTACTTCCATATATATGTTCCTGTTCGATAAGAATAATTGGAATCATTCGACTGTATATATACGAAGTCAATTAAAACTGTTAAATATATTTTCAGATTTAGATGCAGTTTACGATTCAGTGCACCAAGGACCCTATATTTGTCCGATTAAAATAGCATTTTCACAGAGTATTTAATTGAGCCTAGAATGAGGTGTGTTAAGTTTTGTTCGGTTCAGATTGAGATTTATTTAAAAAAAATTAGATGTAAAA
Source organism: Musca vetustissima (assembly GCF_032173495.1). Lineage (NCBI taxonomy): Eukaryota > Metazoa > Arthropoda > Insecta > Diptera > Muscidae > Musca > Musca vetustissima. The sequence continues at coordinate 2,148 of NW_026884952.1, read as the reverse complement.
GTAACACTAAATCCCCAACGTTTCTCCTATATCAATGAAAACTCAATATACCAAATTAAAGAGAATTGGCATAACGTAACAAAAATTCAAAGTTTTATATGGTGGCTCTTACAAAACGTGGATCGATCTATCTCAAATACCAAACATCCTATGAGTATGTGGAAAAGGTCTAATAGAATTTGATCTGGAATGTATTTATACTTTATGTGATCACCGGTGAATATTTCAATGCTATGCAAACCGAATGATAAATTTAAAATACACTCCACTTTATGTAGGAGGATATAACAAGTAAAAAATTTGATGTGTAAAATTTGCTATTTTAATCGGACAAATATAGGGTCCTTGGTGCACTGAATCGTAAACTGCATCTAAATCTGAAAATATATTTAACAGTTTTAATTGACTTCGTATATATACAGTCGAATGATTCCAATTATTCTTATCGAACAGGAACATATATATGGGAGTAATATCTAAACATAAACCTATGTTCAACAATTTCAATAGGGGCCGTGGACCAAATAAAATTAACTTCGATACAACTCATTTATTTTATTTGGTCCACGGCCCCGATTGAAATTGTTGAACATAGGTTTATGTTTAGATATTACTCCCATATATATGTTCCTGTTCGATAAGAATAATTGGAATCATTCGACTGTATATATACGAAGTCAATTAAAACTGTTAAATATATTTTCAGATTTAGATGCAGTTTACGATTCAGTGCACCAAGGACCCTATATTTGTCCGATTAAAATAGCATTTTCACAGAGTATTTAATTGAGCCTAGAATGAGGTGTGTTAAGTTTTGTTCGGTTCAGATTGAGATTTATTTAAAAAAAATTAGATGTAAAAGTAACACTAAATCCCCAACGTTTCTCCTATATCAATGAAAACTCAATATACCAAATTAAAGAGAATTGGCATAACGTAACAAAAATTCAAAGTTTTATATGGTGGCTCTTACAAAACGTGGATCGATCTATCTCAAATACCAAACATCCTATGAGTATGTGGAAAAGGTCTAAGAGAATTTGATCTGGAATGTATTTATACTTTATGTGATCACCGGTGAATATTTCAATGCTATGCAAACCGAATGATAAATTTAAAATACACTCCACTTTATGTAGGAGGATATAACAAGTAAAAAATTTGATGTGTAACAATTTTCCCTGTCAGCAAACCACAAAGTTATTGATATTTGCTTGCAATTCAGAATCTGTCAATGTTATAATAATGGTTCCAAGAATTTGATGTAATGTGAATTTTTTAAACGTAATAATTAATTATGTGTGCCTTCTGAGAAATATATAACTGAAGTCATAATATACCCATATCGGTTAATGCATTTCCAGAGAAACGTTACAATTAATGTTTGCCACAAACCAGAGATTGTAAGTGTCAGAACAGGAAATAAAATATTAATACGTCATTATATAACAATATAAGCTGTACGCAATGAAATCATAAGGGCGATTATTCCAATAACACATGGAGTCAGAATATCATTGTATGTACATTGTTACAAGTCTGTATTGACAAATACATAATACCAAATTATACCAACACGTGTAAGATTGCTCTTGGTCGAATGTTTAGCATGTTGGTGTTCGATGACCACCTCACATGTCATTGAGCAAAGACAGACAATTAAACCGTGTTACACACAGTTAAACTTTTGCGCTTCAGACATACGAATTAGTACTTTCTTAATTAGCTGGCCTGTTACAGAACGGTTTTCCATAAGTGGAGCTTAAACCAGTAAGGAAAGTAGTAAAGTCGGACGGTAACTTGGTCGTATAAGGCCTGTGGTAGCCTAGGTTCACGGCCTTGGGTTAAAAATGCCGGGGAATATCCTGTGGATTCGGAGGCACTAGTATTAATAGCCAACATAATTTCAGGCAACGCGTCGTCCCATTTATTATGATGTTGCCGGGATACTTGCGCAATCATAGTCTTAACAGTTCTGTTAGTTCTTTTCAGTAGGGTTCTCTTGGGGAGCACATGGCGCTGTTGGCTGGTGTTTTATGCCCATTTCCTTCAAGAATTTCTCCCACTTTGCACTGGTAAACTGGGCGCCATTATCCGTAATAATCATCTTTGGTACGCCATACCGGGAAATTATCCTCTCTCTACAAC
>NW_026884951.1:0-62433 GCF_032173495.1 Musca vetustissima | reverse complement strand
TCATACATAGATGGCTAATTCGCATAGGTTTTTCCGTCGGACGTCAACAGATTGTCGATAGCGAACTCCATGAAATCTGTGTAGCAACAGGTGGTCTCCGAAGCCATACAGAAGGCTAGAGATGGTATTAGGTCCTACACCAACATCCTCCTATAATTTCGGGCATTGAGAGGCTTAGTTTCGGATATAAAAATGTTTTTAATTCTTATCAAAAGTGCATTGTTTCCGGAATCCTAAATAGATGTCCTTACTGTCAATAAAACCCTCACGACACTCATAATTTTTTTATTTGTCCTTCCGAGCTATTATATTTTCCTCCCGTACATCTTCACAACAGGATGTTGTCAATGCAGTACTTGCTTAGGTGTTATTGCCGGAATCATTCATGCTTTCATGCTATAAATAGGATTCTCAGGCCCAGGCATGTAAGAATAGGCCTACAAGTTCTAGAGAGAGAGCTATCGTTAAAAGAGAGCAATGAGTTCACCCACCACAAATAGCAGCAGAAAACGACACCTGCCTAGACACACGAGATTGGTTTTAGCTCAATTAAGATCGGAATGGTACAGCCGCCTCAATATGTATTGTGCCCGAATTAATATCACGAATTCCGACACATATCATGTGGACATCTTTTCAACTGCACAGCTAAGCCCTGTTTCCGGTATCGCTTTTTATACTCTTCAACTCATTGTGGTACAGGGCATTATGACTTTGTGCATATGTTTGTAATAGGCAAAAGGAAACGAGATAGACCCATAGTTCCTTTTGAGAATATGCATAGAATCACTTTCGGAGACGATTTATGCATGTCCGTCCGTCTGTTGATGTAAAATTGTAAACAAAGAACAAGTCGCATTTATCATCCGATTTGGATCTAATTTGGCACAGCTGATTTATTTGGCCCTAGGACAATCCCTATAGAAATTGGGAAAAATCGGTTCAGATATAGATAGAGCTTCCATATATAATTTCGTCCGTTTCAAGGTAAATGGTGCACCAAAGTTCCAATATATCTTTCGATTTGAAATTTGGCATAGCGTACTGAATTGGGCCTAGAATGATGTGTGCTAAGTTTCGTGAAAATCGGTTAAAATTTAGATATAGCTCCCATATATATTTTCGCCCGATTTAATGTGCACCAAAGTCCCTACTAATCTTTCGATATGCACGAAACTTAGCTCAGTGTATTGAATGAATTATGTCTGGAATGATGTGTGTTAAGTTTCGTGAATATCGGATCCGATTTAGATATGGCTCCCATATATATTTTCGTCCGATTTAAGGTTTGGTGCGCCAAAGGCCCTAAATATCCTACGATATGCACGAAATTTGGCATAGCCTACTGAATATGTTGCTATGTTTCGTGAAAATGGGTTCAGATTTAGATATAGCTCCCATGTATATTTTCGTCCGATATAATAGAAATGGTGCACCAAAGTTCTTATATATCTTTCGTTCAATTTCATGTCAATGTTATTTCGAAAAGGCGACGTCTGTTAGGAGACTATGTAGAATATACCCAAAGTGGTGAAGGGTATCATATAGTCGGCCCAGTCCGACTTTACTACTTACTGGTTTTAACCTTAAAACGGGGAAAATACAACAAGTATATGGATAGTTGCTAAAACAACAAACTTTTTCAATTATATATCTGGTTGGCCTAACAACTCTTTAATTTGTTGCACGAACTGACTAAAAATCTTACTTGCCCTTACCTACGATTTTTAACTGTTCTTATTTATATGTCCCAGTTTGTTGCAGCGATGTAGTTGATCATTCTAGCACATTGAGTTCATGGAATTCTCTTTGATCCTCTAATAAGACTCGTCTTCAACGCATCACCGGTTTTCGAATACTTTCCCTATATTCCATAAAAATCAAATTCATCTACGAGAGACCTAAGATAGTAGCTGTCCTAAAACCAAAGCAATTCGGCACCTTTAGTTGGAGCTTTAAATTATTTAGGGATACAGCGGTTTTTTTTGCTCTTTATTTGTTTAGAAAAATTAGTAAGGATTTTTTGTTTTTAATTTTTCGATTTAAATTCTATACATTTCAGCTCATGGGTCTAACATATTTGCTCAATTTTGTCTGGACACTGATATTATGTTTTTTGGTTGTATGTACCTTCATATACACCATGTTCTGGAATATGTGTTCAAGCGTTGAACGCTCAAATACTTGTATAGATTTAACACAATTTCGTAAGTAGAAAATATAATAATAATAATAGTGATAATAATGTATCGTAACCTAATTAAAAATTCTCTACCTTTCAATTTCTACAGATTTCATGTTCCCCTCGAGTACCAAACAAGAAGATATGAAAATATGTGAACCGTGGGAAATTAAAGCCTTTTGCAAAGATGGTGTTGAAAATGCTGAAGTCATGTTTATATTGGCCACGTTGGCAACATTATTGGTCATTCTGAGTTTGGTTCATTATTTAATGTGTTTGTCGGCAAATTATAGTCACATTCGTGATCATGAAAAATTCCAAGAGCTACAAGAAATACAACATCTCAATGAACTGGAATACAGTGCAACATCTAAGGAACGTTTCTAGAGGGAGATGAAAACGTAATGCAAGAACAATAAATATTCCAATTCAAAAAACAAAAACAGAAACAGAAAAACATGAAAGTATTAAACATAGTTATTGGAATTTCAACTCTAACCCACTTCCCCAACCACAACAAAATTGTAGAACAATTGTTCATAATTTTCGGCATTTTCGTCATAACGAACTTCGAATGAAACATGTTCGCAAAGGACATTGGATACAAAAAATAAGAATACAATAAAACGAACAAATACGAAGTGAAAATTTTTAAATTTGTTTAGGAGCTTTAAAAATAGATTGCATTTCAAGCTCTACAGCCAATTTAAAATAGTGATATTTCAAACAACGAATATTCCGTCCATTCCAATGGCTTCTTAAAGTCATATTTTTCCCGAACTGCACAATTTATCGGTTGCTGCAAAAATGAATGTAAAACGCTCAAGTCAATTGTTTTGGAAGTACATTAATATATTTAAGGAAAACAAGAGGATTTCAAATTCCCGTAGTTTATGGCTACGAGAGGATTAACAACTATTGAAAACTTCCATACTATCAGATTTTATTCGTGACCGAACTATTCCGGAACTAAAAAGATAACTGCAAAGCTAATATCCGTGCTGTTTTTATATATAATACATCCAACCTAGATCATACACCATAATGCGCAAACATGAATTGACAATTTACATTTGACGACCGATAGTGACCCGCGAAAACGCCACAATTTTTTATAGTATAAGTACCTTTCCTCCATAGTACAAATTCCCAAGTTCTTTTATTTACACTTTTCGATTCATTCCTACTTTTTCTTTCATGTTTTTTTATTCATTAATTCGTTTAAGTTGAAATTTAACCATTAGAGTTATTCAGAGCTATTCTCTATGTAAAAAGTTTATTTTTTTTAATAAAATTACTACTTATTTTGTAAAATATATATTTAAACAAAATTGTGTTTTATTTGTAGGATGCTATGGAAAATTCAAGAACCTTAGGGTTGTTGTAATAGTTTGGCTGTAGTCAAAAGTTCTTTCCCGAAAATATAGTAGTTTTGGAATTTAGGATTGAAAGAGGTACGCCGAAAGAAATGTGCAATCTCTATTGGCTTTAGCTATAAGTCTATGGGAAGATTTGTTTGCTCAGATGAATTTGTTGTAAAGATTTCGGGAACAATGCACTCTCGATAAGAACTAAGAGCATTCCTATTCTCGGACATTAGTTGTGACAGGATGGAACGAATTGTCCTAGGAAAAAGCCTCTCACTATATGAAAAGTTCGCTATAGACATCAGATGGAATGACTTCTTGGATGTCTTCACGATAGAACCTGAAGTCCTGACGGGTATATCGCGTAGTTGAATCAGCCATCACATTGTGACAGTTTGGTAGACACAGCAGATAGCATGCCAGAAGGACTGCCGTCTCATGGAGGTGATCTACGCTCATTAACTGGTCACAATCCGTTGCAATTCGAGGAGAATTATTTGCAAGGATATTCATATGTCGCTAAGGAGGAAATCCAGACTGGGTCTACATAATATAGGATGGAACAACTGATGTCCTTATATGTCGTTAACTAGCTTTCATCTTCTGATTGTAATGGGAGTGCAAGAAAAAATGAAAGAGGTTATCAAAATTCACCGCAAAAATTTTCAGGATTGCCTCTTCAATTTTTTATGGACACAAAACTATATGAAGTTTAGACGCAGATTATGGTTATATATGAGGATGTAATGATCGAGTATTGTACATATCTAATGTTGACACAATTATCGGTTCGCCGTGATTGTTGTTGTAGCAGTTTTATAAGAATATTGTTCTTCCACTGGCTGCAACTACAAATCTTCAGGAGTAAGAGTGTGGTATGAGGGCCCGTGCCACATGCTGGGCAGACATTCTGCACCTGGTCAACAATTCTTGCCCAATATGAATTAAGACGACTGCACAATCCTGAAACGTAATTGGACTAAAACTACTCTGGTTTGTATGTGCAGATTCAGGCTATTTAGACCTGCTCGATAGCCAAATTGATATTAAGGCTCCCTTTCATAACGGCGTTCTGACAGAACTGAGTACTACTCCAATGTGTAACACTAGTATTCGCAGACCAAACTCGTACCGCATGGCTCCTTATCTTGTTTCTACTTTTTAACTTATCGCAGATATCTATGGTTTGCGCGGACGATTTGAACATGCCGTCGAATGTGCCACCGAGTATTTTGGAGTAGTTGGTATTCGAAATTGGGTGTCCGTAGACCTGCACATTCAATGTCATTCTCCTGTTCGTTTTCGGACGGCTCACAAGAAGGACGTGATCTAAAAAGTTTAAAAAAGCATTATACGCCCACGGGCTTAAAAATAGATTTTTACAAAATAGCGGTTGTTAAGCGTTCGCTTAACTAGCACGCGTTTTTTCGAATACGGATAACCTATAAAGTCCGAGTCGTTCAATGGAATCCAAACGGTTGAGGATTTCATTATCATTGGAATTATCCTAACGATTTGGTCAATTAACCAAGGAAAGCAGTGTTAAAATTGAAAGTATTTTGAAGGCTCGTAGACAAAGTCTACATAATCTGTGGTGGCGCTATTATACTCGATAATCGGGAGGCGGGCCAATAACTTAAATAGGAAAAAAATTTCATTCTCATCTCCGCAGTCCATGTGGTGAACAATGTGGTCGAAGATTTAGTGGCTCATATTATATTCTCCACGTAAAAGAATGGTGTTTACTCGGCGAGATAGACATTCAAGTTCACATATATGTCCTCAACTATAGGTCCCGATGCCATGATCGTACAATGATCTGCATTCGTAAAGATCTCGATGCCGTCAGGAGGGCGTGGAATATCGGAACACCACGTACGACTGACTTCCACACATGTAGTTGATTATCCAACGTTTCAAACTTGGCCGGAGGGAAGTGTTCTCGGTGTCCTCGAACACTGTGGCATAATTGACTGTATCAGATGCTTTTAATAGGACACACGCTACCAACACTGTTCTATGACACGACCGGTTCTCGTTTAGTACTCCAATTATATGTGTTGAGATAAAACGCTGTTGCTGTGCTGTTTTGCTTACGTTGTCATGTTGATGATTAGCAACTGGATAGCTTTCCCTAATGCTACTGGTGACAAAAGTAAAATTGGCTTGTAAGATTTACCTTTGCTTGGCCTCAGTAGCGGGAACATCTTGCCCATTGTCCAGGCATCGGGAACGACGTAGGTGACAATCGCCTAAATGAAGGCTCCTGGTCTGAGCCAAGAGAAATGACGGGCTGACAGTTGACATCATTTATCAAACCTGGTGGCACAATGGTTATGTCAAGCGAACTGTGACTCTCTAACCATATTCTGGACTCTTCTGTGACTCTCTAACCATATTCTGGTGGGGGAATCACCATTTACCGTGCAGAACGTGGAGCTATCAGTTTGCTCTGCACAGCCCTCTGGTCATTAACTAGGACGGAATGTCACAACTCATGGTGAGCTATTAAATCCCCTAGTACATGGAGAGCTATTAACTCCCCTAGCACCAGACGGCTATTGCCCTCAAATAGAATGCTAATGTTAAACAAATAACGTGGTTCACAGCGGGCACATTGATTAAAATCATTCGCAATCCTTGTAACCTTGATTACTGGTAAATAGAAGGATTCGGGCGGAGATTATTATATATATTTACTTTACTAGATTGAGAACCAATTCAATTCTGTACTCTGCTTGATCCTGTTCGTTGAGTAGTAGTCGTGTTGATGTGCGAAACTTAAAACTCTGGTTGAAAAATTCGGTTTCATAAAAGAAATTATCCCTTTTGTTGTCATTGGGTATTCCAGAAAGCCAGCATTTAACTTCTTTTTTTGGTGCAATACATGTCCTTGAACCCTCCTATCAAATTTCTCTACAGAAGAGTATTGTAAATTATCAATCCAATTGAATTGTAACAGCTTTTAGCTGTTTATGTGTCACCCTGTATGATGCATAATGTAGAACAACTTGGTAGCACTTTCATAAAATTATAGATACACAAGCACTTAATGATTCAAATTTGATATAAACTTGTGAGTTTGACATTAATAGGAGTATAAATCATCAAAATTTTATATATATATATGTATATATATATTTTTTAGTATAGTAATTACAATTTAAAAATAATCTATTGGAAAGTTGATTTACTGATCCCTACTGTTATCAATTCGTAGTGAATGAATAATTTCTCTTCTTTCATTTGAATTGTTATTAGTTTATTCTTGCAAAGGACCTTATTTTTCGTTCTAATTTTTTGTTATTTGTATGTATTTATTAAATTATTTATACAGAAGATCAACCAATTAATTATTTAAGTCTTTTCTTGAAAACGTTTCATTTTCGATCAATAGGACCCTATTATTGCTGTTTTGTATTCTGTTTTGATTATAATGCTTTATCAGCCATTGCTTTATTTATCCCTTTTACGTCGTTTTTCTGTTTTACGGTGGACTTTTTTGGTTCACCGGTAGTCATATCTTGGAAGAAGTTTTCGGTACGTGAGATTTACTATTTTGGTTTTGTTTATTGTAAAATTAGTTAAATATTTAAGTGTCTGTATGTAAGGGCTGGATATTGGGCTTTCCAATAATGGAGGAAACAATCACACGAGTATTGTGCACAAAGTGAGACTAATGCCGGTATTAAGAGACGGATCCAACACCATAAGTAGCAAAGAGCTGTGGAATCTTACGAAGCAAAAATCTATACAAGACACAAATGGAAGACGACCAAGAATCACCTGGCGAAAAATAATATCCCAAGAAATAAGGAAAATTATTGTACATGGGAAGATGCAAAAACAACTGCAACCAATTGAGAAATATTGCGATGTTTTGTGGAGGCCCTATGGTCCCAAAAGGAGGAAAACACTTGAAACACTCAATTTTTGATAGCACGGATCGGAATAGACTAGGGACAGACTTTTCTTTTCAGGCTATATTAACATGGGTGTTGACAAACCAACAGGAATAAACTCTTTTTTAATCAGCTGGTCTAGAAGAGTGTTACCATGATATCCTGTATCCAAAAATATAACGATCTGTAACAAACCCGCCCTGCATTCTTCCAACTGTACCATGAGAAAATAGAAAGAAATAACCTCATCAGATTACATCGACCAATATAACTATCCGCTTCAAGACATCATTCTACTCCCAAACGTAACATTTCTGGACATCTTTAAGAATCGATCGGCAACATCATACATTGTTAATATGTACAACAACACCATGCATACTAAATTTCCCGATTTCAAAACCATATTCACTGACGGCTCAAAAACTGCAGACAAAACCAGCTGTGCCTTATGGATACCTTCGTTGGACATCGAAGCTTCCTTCACGTTAGATAAACACTGTTCTATTTTCTCCGCGGAAGCTTATGCAATTGTTGAAGATTTAATGCTCATCAAAACCTGTGATCCTGGGAAATATGTACTCATCACTGACAGCAAATCAGTCCTTCAGGCCATTGGATCTCTAAACTCCAGAAATACCCATCTCTATATTTACAGAATAAAAGATGAGGTTTACCAAATGTCTAGGGAGGCCTACACTCTACACTTTCTATGGGTGCCTAGCCATAGCGGCATCGATGGTAACGAGTATGTGGACTTCATTGCCACTAACAATAATCCAACCGATTCTTACCTAAAATTATGTCCATCTGACTTGAGACAAAACGACAAATCTTCGGCAGTCACATCTTGGCAAGAAAAATGGAATGGAAGTATATATGGCAGACGATTTTACTCATTTTCCCCCAAAGTCAACTGTATTCCTTGGTTCCGAAGTGTTAAAATGCCCCGAAGTGACGCAACAACAACAATCAGACTACGATTTGGCCACAATCAGATGAAACATCATCTCCACAAAATTAACATAACCAGCTCCGACAGATGGATTGTGGAGACATCCAAACTATGGACCACATCACCTTTAATTGCCCTGACATTGACCTAAATACCAGACGTTCTTTATTGCAAAATCTACAAAAACTCGGAATTTATCAACATTCAATCGATATAATACTAAAATCTAATAATATTAGGGCATACTTTGCCTTAGCAAAATACTACAAAGATGCAGCTATACGAATTTAAAAACAAAAACTAATCAAAACTATATTGAAATACAAGCCAATTCTACCCGTAAAACACAAAAATCCCATGAAATATATGAATACCCGTGAAGGTGGCAACATAGACTCAGTGCCTCATGCCACTTTAAATTCCACCCCAAACACGGTAGAATTGATATATGAAAAGATATGTCAGAAGAAGAAGACCAAAGATATCTCTAATCATGAGCAAATACTTGATTCCAATAAGCCACTTGTACTTGCGAATATTTGAATTTTGAAAAAATAGTGTCTCGAATCTCACTCGACAATAGCCTTTCAATTTATTCCAATATTCAAGAATTGTCGTTTTCATGACAGTTTGGGTTAATTATTCGAAATGTTCAAAAATAGCGGTGCTATGCTACCTGGCCACCTCTTTTCCATTTTGTACATATATGATTTGAAAAAAATCTTTTCACGATTTACATTATAGATCGGCCTCGGAAATGTGGCTACTTAATAACCCTCAAGCACGAAAGTACTACATATGACTAAGGATCTTTTTTTAATTGTTATCACAGATATTCCAAGGAATCCTTATTAACATAGCCTAAAAGTGCTCTAATTCCTGCTTGCTAAGAGAACAATCAGACTAGAGAAGGGATGCTGAAATGCGAACTGCTATACAATAATATCCAGTTAAAATTTACAATAATTGAACAATTGATCATTTTAGATAATTTGTTTCCAATATTTTGAAAATATTCTACTAAAACTCCAATAACCCAATAAAATGATTAAATTTTTAATAAATTAATATTCTTTGTTTCGAATTTTTTCCAGGGCTCATCAAAAGCATTAGCACGATGAAATTACTAATAATTGCAGTATTACTGGCATGTAATGCCTGCATATCCCTTTGTCAAGAGGTAAACATTTTATTTCCATTTTATGTATGTTAAATAATCATCCTCTTTTTTGCAGCCCAATAATCAACTAAATCAATACATTGATGCCGTACAAAGATCAACGCACACCAACAATTGGGCTGTACTCGTAGATGCCTCAAGATTTTGGTTTAATTATCGTCATGTTGCCAATGTACTGTCCATTTATCGTTCGGTGAAACGTTTGGGTATACCCGATTCACAAATTATACTTATGATTGCCGATGATATGGCATGTAATCCACGAAATCCACGTCCCGGACAAGTGTATAATAATGCCAATCAACATATTAATGTTTATGGTGATGATGTAGAGGTAGATTATCGTGGTTATGAGGTGACAGTAGAGAATTTTGTACGTCTGCTGACTGGGAGGACACAAAATGGCACGGCACGCTCTAAGAAATTACTTACCGATGCTGGTAGTAATGTGCTGATTTATTTAACTGGCCACGGTGGTGACGGATTTCTTAAATTCCAAGATTCCGAAGAAATTACAAGTCAAGAGTTGGCCGATGCCGTTGAACAAATGTGGGAGAAGAAGAGGTAGGAGAAATTAGGAATGTTGATAACTGTTAATCTAAATGTTACAATAGTATTTTTGAAAATTGTAATCTAACATAGGTCCATAAGAATTCGTTAAATTTGGTTTATCATTTTTAAATTTAAGATTACCTTTTATCATAATTCTATTAATCTCTAATTTCCAATAATCAGAGCTTTTTGTATTATTTTCATTTTCTTGTGTATTACAATAATTTACTGATAATTTCTCTGCGTTTGACTTTTCAGATATAATGAACTATTCTTAATGGTGGATACATGCCAAGCTGCATCCTTGTATGAAAAATTCACATCACCCAATATATTAGCTGTTGCTAGCAGTTTGGTGGGAGAAGATTCACTATCGGTAAGCAATAAAAATTAATCTATATAAATTAATATTATATTAATTATATGAGAGTTCAAAAGTATAGAGTTAATTCACAGGTTGTTAACAAAATAAATACAAATTAAGGATATACTATTTTCTCACACACACATCAACCACAATCTAAGTCTATTGGTTCATTTGTAGATTTTTAGTGATTGAATCTCTTCGGGGAAGGTTGGAGTATATACTTTATATCCACTGAAAGAGTGTTTTATCGTATTATGAAGTATATGGTGGCGTATGTTCCTAATCCTTCCTTGTAGTAGGTCAACTATGGGGTACCATATTTTCCGTTCGGTATATTAATCAGTTGTGAGTCACCTTGTTAGTATATTCATTTCCTCTGATATTGGTATATCCAAGGTTGCAATGGATATTATTGAAATTTTGTATATCGAGTGAAGAATCTATAGACGGGAGTTACCAACCATAAGTTCTTAAACTAAACATTTTTTAATAAACAGATTTCTATACACAAAATTTCTTATTATTTTATTAAATCATTTCGTTCTTTTTTACAGCATCACGTTGACTCTTCCATTGGTGTATATATGATTGATCGTTATACCTATTATGCTTTGGAATTTTTGGAAAAGGTTCAACCGAATAGCGATAAAACAATGGGAGAATTTGTAAGTATTCTATTTGAACTACAAAAGTATATTATTAATTTTCGATTTCTCCTTTTCAGTTAAAAGTCTGTCCGAAACGTCTGTGCATTTCAACAGTGGGTGTACGCAAAGATTTATATCGACGTGATCCAAATAAAGTTCCTATAACTGATTTCTTTGGTTCGATACGGCCAACGGAAATAACAACAGGTCGTGTTAATATTACACTGGCTGAAGAAGAGTAAGTACAAATTTTAAATTAAATTTTCTGCACAATTCGAAAAGAATACATTCAAGTAACTTATTCTTGTGGATGGTACCGAAAAAGTTATTCATGATAAAAAGCTTGGAACTGTATACGTTTTTACAGAAAAGTGAAAAAAGATGTCTAAATCCGGAATGCAAAATTACAGTCACATCGGTTGAAATATTAGACTTAAATCATAAAAATACCTAAAATGAGGCTAAATGTTTATATGACCTATGTCCAAATATAAATTTATATTAAAGATTTTCTGCCATACAAAGAGTTCACTAACCATATCTTCAGGAATTACCACTTGTTAAATACCCGAATTCATAAACAAGCAGATTAGTCGCAGATCATAAGTGGAATAAATTGTTAGAGTATCTGAATTGTTGCAACATTGGAACCGGTGTGAGTAAGCTGTGGACAACTTCTAAGTTTGTCTCGAACCCTGGAAAGAAGGATGATTGGATCTCAGTTACATTTAACGACGAAACAGTGACTGTTCCGAAGAGATGCGCTAGGTGTATTAACCCATAGTTGGTTAATCGTCTCGCTAGTTATATTCACCGATAGTTTTTTCAGCAACCTGAGATTTAAAATGCGGTGCGAAGAGTACTACATCGTAGTTTACAATTTGTTATCCGAACTTTGGGCCTGGCGGAATCTCTAAAGTAGTTATTATTAGTTATTGGTCGATAGCCACCCACATCATTCCAGAAGCCTGGTGAATGGGCAGTGGCTATATAGACGCCAGTCGCACGTGGAGTACCGAAATTAGAAGTCCAAACCCCATCCTCAACTTCGTTCAAGATAGTGCAATCGTCTCAATTTATATTGGGCAGGTATTGATTAGCCTTTCTTCTTAAGACTTTAGAAAGGTTACTAGACTCCGAAATGAGGAACACTATCAACCCAACTAAAATCAGCAAATCCAAGGATGCATACATCAAAGTCAAATTAGTGGACACTGTTTTACATGAGGTGGTCGGTCGGTCGATCCTGACAACCGGTGCGCTAAGAAGCACATCACAGGCAGCCTTAAATGTAATCTTGAATATCCAACCACTAGATTCTCTGGTTAAATTCCAGGCTGCAAAATGTGCCATGAGGCTCCGGGTAACGGTTGCTAGGAAGTCTCTGCACTTTGGACAAGGAGTACTCACATCATTGACTATGCCCTCTCTCTCTCTACCCCTTTCCTAGAAGAGAAACCTGAGATCCCTGGCCGGTTTGTCTATATTTACTGACGGGTCGAAGATGGAGAAAGGTGCTGGTGCACCTTCAACTCATATAAACTTAAAAATCCTTGCAGTGTTTTTCAGGCAGAAATCCCCTCAATCACGGCCAATTATATCGCTCGTTCGATGATTGAGCCGCAAATTTCCTACACGCCACAATGTCGTGACCAACCAACATGCAAAATCTGCATTGCTTCTTCTCCGCCTTTCCTGGTATGTCTTGCTGCTTGAATATTTCTTGAACGGATTGTCTTTTGTCTTCTAATGCTTGATATTGCTGTTCCAGGAAGTCCAGCACGTCTGCAAGTTTTTGAGTTTCTTTAGACTTTTTTCACATTTAGTCCCTCTTTGTCCAGTTTTCTTATAATAATTCTGGCTAAAATCGGATGGGTATCTCTATCGCCTTCAATGCGTGAACACTCTCATTGACAATGTGGAGTCATTTTCTTAAGCTGGATGCCGATTGACTATTTATATTCGGTTGATCCAAAATCTTATCCACTAGTTTCGTGAATAAAATCCTCTTGTTACTGTATCGCCTTTCCAGCAACTCCCACGCTGCCTTATAGTTTGCGCCAGTTACTTGTAGATGCTGCACTAATCGTAAGGCTTCTCCTTTCAAGTTGGTTTTCAGATAATACAACTTTTGCACGTCCGACAGTTGAATATTACCATCTATCATTTTTTTAAACATATCGTGGAAGGAACTACATTCCTCCACATTTCCATTAAAAGTTGGAATCTCTATTCGTTTTAATTCCACCGCATAAGTTTCTTCTTTTACGACACTTATCTATCTAAATATATTTATGATAGGCACTTAAATATTTTATGTTCTTTACACTGTGTAAATTATTTTCATATTTTAATTTCCTTTATTTTCAGAGACTTTATCGAGGCCCTACTGCAGCAGGAAGAAACAAATTCTCAACATTCCAATTTCAATGTACAATTCGAGCAGCAATTTCCCAAAGATTTATTTAATTAATAACCTTTTTAGTGTGTAATTAAACGCCATGTGTAACAACACCGATCGAATGACAGCAGCGCATCTTAAATCAAAAGCAGATGAACGATCAACGTTATGTTTGAACTGTGAATCATCCAAAGTATTTTTCGTAATTTTTTAAATTTTTTTTCAGTAAAGGAATGCAACGAAACAACAAATGAAAAAGGAACAAGTTTTGTTTTGATATGTATGATTTTATTTATTCTTTGTTTATAAACAAATGAATGTATGTATGTAGATGAAATAAATTACTTTTTTTTATACATAAAATGAAATTAATATTATTAATTAATTAAAAAAGAAGAACGAAATACAATCGTTTAACAATTAAAATAACAGCTTCCAACATTGAGACAAAAGAAAGGAAGAAGAAAAAAAAAACAGCTAATCTTCTATATAAATTTTAAGAAACATGATGATGCATGAAGTTATAATTGATGTGTTTGATTATGTTTGCAGATACAATTGATTAACTGATGACGACTACGACGGCAAGCTAGCTAGACACACCCCGAACTTTTAATTTCGTCTCACATAACCAGGTGTGGGTTCAGTGACTTGCTGTTTTCTTTTGATATTTTGTTTACAGTCTATTTATAGATCAAGAAGATTAGCTTTGTTTTTTTTTTAATATAATAAAAAATCGTAACTCTTTTTGCTAATTCCGTTAGTTGCTTAGTTTATGCGGGTTATTGTTTAAATATATTTGGTACAATCGTAGTGACGTTCACAACATTCTGGATAACTGCGATTTACATTGACAAAATCACGCATTTTACAGCCTTTTGGTGGTGGTACTGGAGGGCATCTGTAAATGAATATTATAATTATTATTTTTGTTATAAATCTAGTAAATTTTTCTAAAGTGTTCGAATAACTTACGTTCTGAATTCCACCATGCTATTTTCCATACATGTGACACCAGCACAGGGATGGTTGGGTGCTTTACTCTTTTGACCAGGCGATAGAATGGTGTTTGAATCGAATGTACATTTGCCGGGATAAGCTGTAAGGGAAACAATTTTAATGAGTTTATTAGTTAATAATTAAAATGCATTCAAAATAATAAACTCTGGATGGGAGTTTTTATATTGAAAGGGTGTGGAGAAAAATCCCTTAAAGTAATAACGTTAGTTTTAATGTACCCATTTTTATATACCGAATACAGAATAAGCGATTCACACATATAAGGAAGTGACACTTATCATTGCTCCATATATTACAATCTATATATGCTATTTTAGAAGTGTCGGATGAGGTTGTGAAATAGAGATAACAGTCTTCATATTTACGATCACTTCCGAAGTGAAAATAATAATAACTTATAAGGTTCGCGAAATGGCGTGGGCCCATTTGTAAATATGCTATTCTTTATAGCCCTCGAAAGGGTGAAAGCAATTTTTTAGGACTTATTTTTAAGTATAGTGACAAAAATCATGACAAAATCATTTTTGGGGGCTGAATATTCCAGCTGAAAATACAATTATTTAATAAGAGCGATGCAGTAGTGGGCTTGGGTTAATAGTTACGGGCTACCGATTCTTAGAAAAAATGTTTGGTTAAAACTATCCGCAGGCTAACAAAAAGCCCTAAAATACATTCGGGATGAAATTGGATAGTTTTTAAAATATTGACCCTATGTGTGGGAGGTACTAGAAGGAGCGGACAGATGAATCCCGTCTTCGAACATAATTGTAGAAATTTTATGATGTGCGCAGTTTGGATCAAATCGTACATTTCATTCGCCTAATATTGGATTAAAAATATTGAAAATGTTGACCCTTTGTGGCGGGGGTACCAGAAAAAGTGGATCATGGTGTCCCATCTTCGGATTTGATGTTGGCTTGAAAATGATAATAGGTTGTTCGAAGTTTGGTTCAAATCAGATAGTCTGTTCGCATGATAAGATAAAATTAATTTTCAGCCAATTTTTTTTACCATTTTGTGGCGGAGGTACCAGAAGTAGTGAACCGATATTCATCTTCTTGGAACTTGAACTAATTTTGGAAGAAATACTGCGATGTGCAAAATTTGGATGAAATTGCTTACTACCTTCGAGAGTTATCGTGCGCACCAGCCGGCCTAACAGACAGATAAATTGACCGACATTTGTAAATTGATTCCAAATTGTGTGAAACCGATTTGATCCAAGGAAACATGAGATCTAAAACCAATATTTCGTTGAAGCGCATGTCCAAATTTATGTACTCAGCTGACATTTTCCATGTTTCGACCATAAGAATATCCGCCCCAAAGTCAGTGTTTGCCACATAAACAGTGGAAATGTGGCTACTCTTGAATTTGCTGGTCGACGGGTACATAATAACCTCATGTTTCTGGAGGTGTTGAAACCTGTAAATGTAGAACCCGGTTTGTGGTAAATTATGCTGGACCAGTGTAGTCCACACAAGAACTAGGCAATGTAAAATATTCAACATTGTTACAATCGACCGTGAAGAGTGCAGCAATATATCGTCTCATGACTCCACTCCACATGACCACTTACATGAGAAGACGAGGATCCTTGCTGTGCGTCAAAACTAGAAGAGGGAGGTCTAATGGTGCAACATAAAGCTTCTAGCTCAAGAGCGGAATTGAACTGTATTCACTCTGATATAGGCGAGAGAGAAATTCAAGAACACATGGTGAATATAAATCCTCGAAAATCACCCGTTATAGATAGCAGCATATGAGCGTGGTAGGTCGACAAATTAGTGTGGTTTGAACACAGTTGATGTCTGTATTGTAGAAATGTGGCAACGGTCCTCATTTCTGGTCCAGCAAAATCCACTCCTTTAATACAAACTTGATTATGGATTGAACTTATAAAAGAATAATCCAATTGAGCAGAAATAAAACTGATGTAATATACATATGCTACAATAACAAGGAGCGGAACAAATTTCGGGATCTTCGGGAATGTTCGGTAATTTTTTTAACCATAAAAAAATAGTGCATATACAATCTCCTCAATATGTTTTTAAATCGGTATGCCACAAGGGGATGCCGAGGTGGACATTCCTTGCAAGACAGGATGAATCCGTTTGAGAAGGGTTTATACCTTCCACAGTTTTGGAAGATAACTTTCCTTACAACTTAAAACAACTATGGTTGTTATGCCAGTCGGAGATTCATACGTTAGAAAGTTCATTATAATTTGTCCGTCTGTCCATCATAATTGTAAACACAATACAGACCACAGTTATGGACCAATCGTCAAGAAATTTTGCTGTGGGAGCGGTTCTGGGATCAAATAAGCCAAGACATTTCTGTCTAAAAAGAGAAAATTTGAATCTTATGATTTAAATGTTCACTCTGGGAAAATATGTCAGCGTAAAAAAAGAGGAGCTGTTGACCTCTAATCGGTCAAAAGAGTGCAAATATCGATAAAAATTGTTCAGTCTTGGAATACAGATCCGCAGAAAGTTAGACTTCATTGGGTCCGAATATATTGTTCAGCTCTCTGGAAATATATATTTTTAGATTATGTGGATCTGAGAGGATATAATTGTCACGTTTTCAATGGACTTACACAAAAGTGAGATAGTCCATATTATTCGATTTTCGTATTTTTACCTTGCACCACACTGTGGTATAGAATATTGTTGTTTGTGATATCTTTTTAACAGGCAAACGGTATCCATATAGTTCATTTATGCTTGTCCGCCCATCTGTCCCTGTATTATTATAAACGAAGTACAGGTGGAATTTATGATCCGGAGTCATGGGCAACAGCTAATTGATTTGGCCCAAGGATGAAATTAGTTATTTAACTGGCATATAAACCCCCAAAGATAAATGATAACATGAAATTTTGTACAGCATACCGAATTGATTCTAAAATGGCTTGTGTTAAGTTTTGAAGTGGGAAATCCCCCTCTTGTATATACCCATAGTTGTGAAGGGTGTTATATAGTCGGTCTCCGACTTTTGTCCTTTTCATACTGGTTTTTACAAAATAACATCGATTTTTATATTGGTTTACTCTGTCATGATTAGGGTTCTGTATAGAGTCAGCTTTCAGGCTCATGTTTGCGAGAGCTACAACGTATCAGATAAAGAATTCAAGTGGAGTTGAATCCCTTTCAGAATCTGGTTTGGACTTTCCTTAGGGGTTTTGGAGCTTTACAGTCCTTTAATTTAGAGCGATTTTGAAATAACTATAGTTACCCCTCTAAACGAAGGGTCGGATAAACAAGTTCGATGTGGCTTAAATCTCAGGAATCTCATTGAATTTGTACAAAAAATAAACAAACAGATTTTGTTTTTGAATAATTTCACACAATAATTTGGTCTTCACGATTAAACTTTTCAGGTACATCGTATTATTTTTCTTAACATTTTCGATATTTTGTTTATTTTTTTCAATTCTTGAATTATTTTATTAAATAATCCTTTTTCAAATTATGATAATAAACACACTCACTTGGATTATGGAAACGTGCTGTGGCAATGGCTGCTTCACTCCAGGCCAACATTCCCAATAAAACACACACGAATACAACGAATTTCATTTTGGCACAAGGATTTAAATTTTAAAAATTACAAAAACAAATTATCTTAAACTCTTTTGGATGCTGTGTGTAAACACTTGAATGTCTTTGGAACAACTGTTATATTTCAGCGGCGAATCTTCAAGTTTTATATGTTAATTGTTATCGGTTGGATCGGTAAATCGTCATCGTCGCCACCATCATCTTCAGCAGCAGCAGAGAAGATGGAATAATTGAATTTCGAATTAAAAAAAAATAAAAACAAAATAATATTAAACGCTTGTACTTGTTGCAGATATGTTCGTTGTGTGTGATTTTGATTTCGGGGGAAGGTGTTGTTGTTCTTTTGTTGTAGCGTTGGTGACGTACAAGTTCAAGTTCAGGAACAGAAAAAATGCGCCACACCATCAATATTTTTTTTGGATATGGAAGCATATCGCATTTCATATCAATAGGAAGAATGTGATTTAATTATGATGGGGCTGAATTTTAAAGATTCTGGTGGCTTCTATGGAATAAAGGGAAATATATTAAATATACTACAAGAACCAAGGATATGGAAATCGACTTGGGATCTGACAAATAAACGAAATTAGTTTTGATTAATTTTACTGACAATATCATTAAATATTTGTCAGAAGAACGACATATTTTCATAAATGGGAATAGATTATATTTAAATATATAATAAATTGAAGGAGTTACAATTGCAGTAGAAAACATACAAATTTCAAATCAATTTGTAGTCAATATTTATTTGGAATTACCCTCAGATTTAATTACTGTCTCACAATTTTCAAAATTTAAACATTTTATGTATTTTTTTGTTTCTTGTAGCGATTACTTATCTCTAAAATGTAAATGTGAAAAGTTCAATCTTATCAGTAAAGTGAGAGTATTCGAATTTAAGAAAATGTGTCAATCGAAATTTGTTTTTCGATGTCATTGCCATTAGATGTTTGTTGTTAAATTTTAAGAAACAAAATTTTGACAAAATTTGGACAACATTAGGCCCCACAGAAGGAATTTGATGATAAATAAAATATAAGTAGTTTCAAATTGGTGAAAATATATTTTCTATAGAATCAGCGGCCTATGTCAATGATGTTCTAATGTCACAATAACAACAATGTTGAGGGAAATAAGAAAAATACAACTCTGTAATTGGTGTCTTATTATGTCATATTTACTTAAACATGCTACAGGATGTTATAATATTTAATTTTGCTTTAACCCTACGGTCAATAACCAAAAAAGTATACGCAGATCAATAACCGTGGTACATTTGTACCCATCCAAAGATAGCTCTGTAACTCATTAAAAAATTGGGCTATCGCGAGGTTCTTTGTTTTAAATTAGTCTATACGGATCTGATCTAGATGTAGGAACTCAAAATTATATATACATTAAAATAATATATTTTTAAATCCATGCCTAAATGATAATCTATCTAAAACAATCATAGTAAATTCGTTATAGCTTTCGAATGGGTTAAGCTTTTTTAGTTATTTTTTATTGGAATCTTATTTAGGTGTTCCTCAACCCCTCTGCAAATTTTTGTGGCCCATCAGAGCGACTCGTGGAAGTCAGAAACTACCTTGGTTTTCCTTTGGTAAACAGGGACTAAAATGGTTCAATAGACGGCGATATTCACCGTCAACGCAGCCCATTGATATTTCGGAAAATTTTTCTCTCAAACGCTCCAAGAACTCGTCACTGCTTGCGTAAGTACCCATGCTTCAGATCCATATAACAGCACGGGTAGTATCAGCGTCTTGTGGAGTGTGAGTTTGGTCTGGCGAGATGTGGCCTTGTTTTTGAATTGCTTACTCAGATCATAGTAGCATCTGTTGGTCAACACTATTCTTCTCCGAATTTCAAAACTGATGTCATTTGTTTAATATATGGCGGTACCGAGGTGTATAAAATCTTTGACTACCTCGAAGCTGTAGTTTTCAAGATCCACAGTTGGTCTGAGTCTATTGATTGTCTTGCGCGTTGATACCATCAGCTTGGTCTTCTCGTCGTTTACTGCCAGACCCACTTTGACAGACTCCTTCTCAATTTGTTCAAAGATGGCCGCTACGACTCGCAATGTTCGACCAATTATATCGATGTCATCGGCGTAGGCGAGTAACATGTGGTGTTTGGTGTACAGATTGCCATTTCTGTCCACCTTTGGCTCTCGTATGACCTTTTCCAGCAGGATGTTAAAAATGTCACACGAGAGTTTGGCACCTTGTCTGAACCCTCGTTCGGCATTGAAAGGCTCCGAGAGGTTTTTTCCGACTTTATCTGCTGACCTTGTGCTAGTTAAAGTTATGCTGCATAGCCGTATAAATTTAGCAGAAATGCCGAACGCAGACATGACTTTAAACACCTCTGAACGGATGCTGCTTTATGTCAACAAATAGGTGGAATGTGTCGATGTGTGCAGGGATTTGGTGCAGAGTAAAAATCTGCTCAATGGTGATTTTGCCTGAAGCCGCATTGGTATGACCCAATAATCTTATTGAACATTGGATTCAGCCTTTGGCACGCTGGATAACACTTTATATGCGATGGGAAGGAGGCCTATTCCTCTATATTTGCCACATGCCGTGTTGTCTGCTTTTTTTGTGCACGGGGCACAGGATGCCGATGTTCCAATCATTGGGCATGCATTCTTCTAGCCATGTTGTACTAATCAGCTGGTGTATACTCCTCACCAGAATCTGACCACCGATCTTGAATAGTTCGGCTCCTGCTGCTTTATTGTTCTTCAGTCGATTAATTGCTATTCTGACATCAAACATCTTGGCTACGTTGTATACACTCAATAGCGTCATATCTTATTGGTTCTAGGGTATCTTCTGCACCGCCACTATTTGATACCAGAAGCTTTTAATAATGCTCCGTCCGGATCCTCAATACGTTATATGTATCTGCCTGCAGGGTTGCCCTATGCGTTGCGTTTTTTAGATCAGTAGCATTACGACACTCCTGATCGTACCATGGGTTTATTGATGAGTTTCTTGCTTTCGTCAAGCAAGTGGATAGGTTGAGCGGAGTAGGCTTCTGCTATCTGTTGTGTTTGCAATAACGTGGGTGCGAACCTTGGCTGCCACAAGGTAATGGTCCGGATCGATGTTTGCACCTCGTATCGATCGGACGTCGAAAATACTGGATGAATGCCTTCCGTCTATCACAACATGGTCAATTTGATTTCTCGTTGCTTTATCGGGAGAAATCCAGGTGGCCTTGTGTATATCGAGATGTTTGAATCTGGTGCTGCTAACTGATGTTGAAGAACTTCGTTTTTATATGGATATAGCATTTCTCTCATCTACTGGAGTGAATCTGGAGACGCGGTCTTTTAATCTCCTATTAACTATAAATCCGCAGCCAAATTCACGTCTCGTTTCATGGCAGCTATAATACAGGTCGTAATCATCTGATTTACTTATGTCGGTCCCTTTCCATCGCATTTTCTGTAAGGCAATAATATCGGCTTTGTACTTTTTGAGTACATCTGCCAAAGCGAACATTGCGCCTGCTCTGTACAACGTGCGCACATTCCATGTGCGGATTCGTCAACATTGGGGTGGTTTGGTTTTCTATTTCGACTAACCCGACACCACAGCCCATTATTTTATAGTTCTTATGGGTGAACTCGCGGCACATATCAGCTCACTATTTCAATGGATGATGCAAATAGTTACCCCTGGTGGCACCGCGGGGAGGTCAGTTTTCACAATTGATATGAAAGAGAAACAAATGCCTTTGAATCATATGCAGAGTATTCGGGTTCAACACTATAACAAACCTTAAAAATGCCCACAAAATGAAGGGAATCCCCAAAGATTACAAAATTGACGCCGATCAAGAAACACCGGCCGCCGAAAAACAAACGGAGAACTAAAAGAAAATAATCTTACATGGGGAGATTCAAAAACAACTGCAACCAACAGAGCAGGATGCGAAGCTTTGTGGAAGACCTATGCTCCCAAAGGGAGTAAAAAAATAACGCCATCTATATGTCATTTATTTTAAAGATGTAATTGTTTGAACTGCATACTTTTGGGCGCTACGAACTATTATATTTTTGGAGGAATAAGACCCAATAATTGTATAATATATAATATGGGTTGCAGTATTGCAGTGGGTTATGATTTTGAATGCCAGCGGAGGGGGACAAATTATTTCATAGTGGGTTTCTATTATTTTTAAAATTTATTTAAGACCACGTGATGGGAAAATCGGTTTATTTGAAAATATTCATTGTTTCCGAAATTCACTTAAGAATGTGAAGTAAAGAATGATGCTTAATTAAAATTCTGTTTTTTTATTCGTTCGATAAAAAATGCTTCTGTTTAATTAATAAATCAATAAATTACCACTTTGAGGTATTTTCTGGAATTTTATTCAAAATTTATTTCCTGTTTGAAAAATTTAATTTAATTATATTAATGAATGCATGTATGTAGGTGGCGACAGGCAGATGTGTGTTCAATCAACTTTTACCGCTTGGAAACAATGCAAATTAAAAAAAAAAACTTACAATATATTCCACAAAGTTCGACATTATTTGAATGTTTTGGCTCATAATTCAATATTGTTTTGGAAAATAAAACAAATATTTAACTAAATGAAAAAATAAAATTTCGTGCATGCATTCACATAGCTATCTGAAATAAAATTAATTATTTCAGTATGTGACAGCTTAAACATACATAAATTCTCCAGTCGGAATTCCGATATTTATTTATTTCCATTGTTATCCTCAGCCGGATCTTGTAACACTTTTCACTTTCCCTTCCTTTGTTCTCTTCATTCAGCCAAGAAAAAAGGATGCAATGTAAAAAAAATGATCAGCTGTAATTTGTTATTAACGATATTATTTACACTGACTCTGACCCGTGTATAATTTACGACTATTGGCGGAATGATGACGCGTGTCGTCGCCTCACATAGTCCACAAAATTTCCATTTTAATAAGAATTGCAATTCATAATAACGAATAACGAAGACAGAATTCTTAACAATAAAAAATAACCGGTTGCACGAAAAATAACCGAAATAAAATGTGAGTTTTGTTTATTGTTCGGTGTGTGATTCAGGTGAGAATAAAAATTATTGAGGCGCCAAGTCGATGCGCTTATTGGAATGTCATTAATCTATGATCTTGTTTTGATTTTTATTTAATTTAAAGAATCAATAATAATAATAACAACGTATTTATTTTCGATTGAAACAAAAATATGAAATGTTGAGATATATAATTGAAATTAGGGCTATGACACCATAAAAGTTTACACATGTTGTTTTTGTTTTGTTCGCTTTTTTGTTATAGAAATATTAGGAATGGAGTTCGAGATTTATCTGTGTCCCGTGCACAAAATGGGAGACAAGACGATATGTATCAACTATAGAACAATTAGTCTCCTTCCTATCGCATATAAAGTGGTATCTAGCGTGCTGTGTGAACGACTGGTCAATGACATTATTGGACCTGGCAAAACTACCATACCCCCTTGAAAAACACATCGACATATTTCACCTATTCGTCGACTATAAACCTGCATTCGCCACTCCTATGCGCTAAGAGGTATTTAAAACCATGTCTTGTTCGGCATTCCTGCAAAATTATTACGACTATGCAGGATAACTTTAACTGGCACAAGGTCAGCAGTTCAAGTCCGAAAGGTCGAACATGGCGAGTAGTATCAGCTACCTTTGGAAAGCTGCACATCCTCCTGTAAATATCAACGCAATTAACATGGAAACCTAGTGACAAATACAGATAACGTTGTGGGGATCTGAAAGGAGCATTTTGGAAAGCTTCTGGTATCAAAAAGTGGCAGTGAAGAACCAATATAACGGTATAAAGTGTATACTACCTAGCCAAGATGTGGTCAGAGTAGCAATTAATCGGCTGAAGAAAAATAAAGTAACAGGTGCCGATGGATTACCAACCGAACCATTTATGGTCAGATGCCTGTCACGAGCATGCACCAGCTGATTAGTTCAATTTGGCTAGAGGAATGCATGACCAATGATTGGAAACTCAGCATCCTGTGTCCCGTGCACAAAAAAGGAGACAAGACGATATGTGGCAACTATAGAGGAATAATTCTCCTTCCCATCGCATATAAAGTGGTGTCCAGCGTGCTGTGTGAACGACTGAAGCCAATGGTCAATGAGATTATTGGATCTTATCAATGCGGCTTCAGACCTGACAAATCCACCATAGACTAGATCCTGGAAAAGACCCACGAAAAACTTTGACTGGCAGTTAAAGTCAGAAAGGACCTCTCGGAGCCCTTTAATACCGAACGAGGATTCAGACACATGACAGTTTGTCGTGTGACCTTTTTAACATTCTGCTGGAAAAGGTCATATGAGAGGCAAAGGTGAACAAAAATGGTACTCTTTAACAAAACAACACATGTTACTCCCCTGTGCCGAAGACATCGACATAATGGGTCGAACATTGCGAGCAGTAACAGCTATCAGAAGGAGTCTGCCAAAGTGGGTCAGCAGTAAATGGAGACAAGATCAAGTTTATGGTAACAACGCGCAAGACGTCCAGTAGACCCAGATAAACTGTGGAAATTGAATATACCGTGGTACCACCATAAATAAACTTTTGAAATTCGGAGAAGCAACAGATGCTACTATGGCCTAAGTAAGCAATTTAGAAACAAGGCCACCTCTCGTCACACCAAATTCGCATTATACAAGACGCTGATACTACCTGTACTGGTGCATGGATCTGAAGCATGGGTACTTGCGCATATATATGTGGCAGCTCTTGGAGTGCTTGAGAGAAAAATTGTCCGAAAGATCTACAGGCGGATCTACGTTGATGGTAAATATGGATGTTGAATGAACCAAGTGCTATACGTATCAAACTGCGGCGAATACGGTAACTAGGCTATGTTGTGCGAATGGATGACGATACCCCAGCTCGAAAGGCATTAAAAAGCTAGTCTACTGATGTTTCACGCAGAAAGGGAAAGCCACGAATTCGATGGAAAGATCAAGTGGAGAATGACATATTATAGAACGGCCTTTTAAATTGGAAATATTGCGCACAAGATCGACGCGCCTGGAAATATTTTTTTAAGTTCGGCTTATAGAACAAATGTTCGATTTCGAAGTATGTAATTTATGGAAAAAAATACAGACCATCGTATCATACACAAACAGCCATGAAGGTGAGGAGAAGATAACCGACTTCCAAATGGACCGTTTACTAGAGTGCTATTGACGGCAACAATAGGGCTGATGGAAATAATAGTTAAAGGTATTAATAATAGTAAGGTAACATCGGGTTAATACAAGAACCGCGAGCTGTTAAAAACAAAATCAAGGGATTTAACCACATAAATTACCAACTATTTTCTGCAAACCCAGGTTTCTTGTTTCTTCCGAAACAAGCCCAAGACTGACAGATCTGGGCCTGATTATCATGTCAACAAAGAATACTAATTGTATTTTATTGCAATGAAAATAAAATGAAGAAGAATGGGAACATACCTCAATGTCAATCATAAGAACCACAGAGATAGTGAAAGAAAGAGTTAGGGGAACACACACACACCAGCATAATAATTATTATTATTACTCTGACGATCATCATCACCATCGATACTATCAAGAACTTTTCTTAGATATCACAGAACATGCGGCTGTTTGACCATTTGCCTTACTTTTGAAGCTTATCGTCGAACGCGCCAATCAGGCGAAAAAAACGACTCTGATGGCGTTGTAGAGCTAGAGTGAGTCTGGGTAAGCGTGTGTGTATCAGGGCATTGGGGAGCAAAATACATACTAGGCAAGCGGCTTGGCTAGTCTGCAGTCGATATGGTTTTAATTATTTTCTATATAGTAGAATATTCAGAAGCTACAGAATTCCACTGCAGGACAATAAGCACAAAATATATTTTTTTATTTATCTACTTAATTTTTATAAATCATATTCATCATCAACGCTCAACGATCGGCCCATAGATATTTCTTGGAATTGTTCTCTCAATCATTCTAAAAGCTGCCTTCTTGTGCTTGCGCAAGTATCCATGCTTCAGATCCATACACCAGTACGGGTAGTATCAGCGTCCTGTAGATGGTGAGTTTGGTCTGGCAGGAGGTGATTTTGTTTTTTAATTGCTTGCTTAGACCATAGTAGCATCTGTTGGCCAAAACTATTCCTCAAAACTGATGTCATTAGTTTTATTACCAAGGAATATAAAATCTTTG
Organism: Musca vetustissima; assembly: GCF_032173495.1. Classification (NCBI taxonomy): domain Eukaryota; kingdom Metazoa; phylum Arthropoda; class Insecta; order Diptera; family Muscidae; genus Musca; species Musca vetustissima. The sequence goes on along the minus strand of NW_026884951.1, from coordinate 36,053 downwards.
ACAACCTTGAAGCTGTAGTTTTCAAGTCCCACAGTTGTTCCGAGTATACTGGACGTCTTGCGCGTAGATACCATCAGCTCGGTCTTCTCGTCATTTACTGCCAGTCCCACTTAGGCCGAATCCCTCTTAATTCGTTCAAAGGTGGTTGTTAGCACTCGCAATGTTCGACCCATTATGCCGATGTCATTGGCTTAGACGAGTAACGAGTGTGTTTTTGGTGTATGTCCTTTTCCATAGGTTGCCACCTTGTCTGAACCCTCGTTCGGTATTGAAGGGCTCCGAGAGGTCTTTTCGACATTAATTGCTGACCTTGTGCCAGTTTAAATTATCCTCCATAGCCGTATTAATTTTGCAGGAATGTTGAACGCAGACATGACTTTAAACATCCCTGAGAGGAATGGACCGTCGAATGCGGTTTTATGGTCGACGAATAGGTGAAATGTGCTGGATAGCACTTCATATGCGATGGAAAGGAAACTTATTCCTTTATAATTGGCATATATTGTCTTGACTCCTTTTTTGTGCCCGGGACACAGGATGTTGAGCTTCCAATCATAGCGATATGAAGGAGCCTAATTCCTCTATAATTGACACATATTGTCTTATTTATTTTTTTGTGTACGGGTCCAACATGCTGCGGTTCCAATCATTGCGCATGCATTCCTCTGTACCGCTGGTGCATGCTTCTGATCAGCATCTGACCACAGATCTTGAATAGTTCTTCAGCCGATTAATGTGGACCAACCCCCATATCTAAGAAGATGCTTGAAATATGTCAATACCGCCTTGATAAATGTTTTCCTAATTAGTGAAAACAAACATCAAACTTGGTTTTTAATAAATATTTGCAATGTTGAAAATTTAGTAGTAGAAAATGTAGCTCTGATTGTAAAAGTGTGATTTGAACATTTTTTAACACAATAGTCGAACGTGTTTGCAAAATAGTCGAACACTTTGTCTTTCTCGAATATAAAGAAGTTATGTGGTTTTCTTGTTTTCTTTAACAAAACTGTACCTTTAGCTGTAATTACAATCGTTGATTTTTAATTTTTATTAATTTTTGAAGCTGATAACTATTTTTAAATAAAATTATTCAATGTCGGGTAATGTGGACAACTATACAAAAATGAGACATTTTCATGAGGACGAGTTCGAAACAAGACGCATTTAATATGCGAGGAGGTATTCTATTCTCAGAAAACTCGATATGCGAAATTATAGGTGCCTCGGTTGGATAATGAAGCAAGGACCTTCAAAATAGCGCAAATGGGGTGGCACCCTTAAATGGGGGGCTATTCCAAAACATGAACCTATATATTTTTGCATTCATTGTTATCCAAAAGTGTAATACATTGAAATTTATCACAACCAATCCACAACCTATCTTTAACTTACTGATCCTCATTACCCACACATACTGGTCCACATGGTCCACTGGTCCCGCCAAGTTATTTTTATTCGCAGTTTAGAGTTTTTTTGAAATATAATGCAATAACATTTTTATTGACAAATATATATAATGTTTCACGTGGAATATCAACAAATCTAGTATGTTGTGAAAACAATTTGTTTTTATTTTTTACCGTTGTTCCGCCCACAATATCAAAATATGAAAATGGCGGTCCACATTACACGAAGTTACTCTAACATGTAAGCAAAATTTTGGCAACCTATATCAAGTGGTTCGGCAGTTAATGAGTTTATACCCAATTTTTGGGTAAATACTCTGGTATTTATCCAAGTATTTACCCACATCTTTTATGTATCGTAAAACTATCCATTCTAAATCGATTTGATAACAGAAACCCGGATATAGGGTGTAAGATGTTGTATTACCGATTCAATATAGTAAATACCCACAAATGGGTATTCACCCAATTTACCGGGTATTTACCCTTTGTGTATTTACCCACTGCCCATGATTTTTCTGTGTATTAATGCATATGTGTAGCTGTTCTTTAAATCAGCTGTTCTGTGGATTGTATTTTCTATAGATCAGCTGTTCTATAAATCAGATATTTTATAAAACAGCTGTTCTAAAGATCACATCATCTGTTCCATAGATCAGCTGTTAATCAGATAAGTTGTTCCAATGCCTATTGATAAGTCGTCCTGGTCTTCAGATTATGAAAATGTTTGGCAATAAGCTTGAGAAACGGAGCATCTGTTTTTCGCTTTCTGTGTTCCCTAATTAATTGGTCTTGAGTTGTTTTATAGCTCTGGTACATCTCTATAAACCTGATACGATATTGTGATTTTTGTTTTATAGAAATGTTACTACATTTAGGGCAAGATCAGTTGTGATCATGTTCTTTTTTCGAGCAGGCGATCAAATTTTTCTTTACAACCAATTGTACACATTCTAAGATCACGAAATTATGGAATTCTTTCATAATTCCCCATATACCATTTCTAAGTCATTGTAATATACATTTCGAAATTCTTATCCAATTTCATATTCCATATTTCTGAAATTTAATTCACCAAAACAGAAACACAATTTGTTTTTTTTTTATTTTTTTATTAAATATTTATTACAGTTTCATTTATTGGTTTTAATTTTTTGTTTTCGTCTGCATTTTTTTTCTTTTGTTTGGTTCATGAATTATTGGATGATTTTGTTTTTATTATTATTAATATTTTATTAATTATTTTGGTTTGCATTTTTGTTTATAATGGTTTTGATAAATAAACGGTTTACAGTGGTTTATATAATAATTAATATTATTTTTATTTTTTTTTTTTTGGTTTCATTTTTATTAATGATGTTATTATGTATTTGTTAATAGTTAATACAAGGTGTATATAGCAATTTGTTTTATTTTTTAATATAATATTTGTTGACTTTTTTCCTTGTTGTCTGTTTTTTTTTTCTTTTTTATTCTTAAATACGTTTTATAATAATTTTTTATAATTATTTTCTTTTTTTCCATTTTTAAAAAAAGTTTTTCTCAAAGAAAAAAATCATCATCATGTAAATATCGTATTTTTGTATTCCCATATTCGTTATTATCATAATTATGATTAAACAAAAAAATTGTTTAATAATAATTTAAAGGGTTTTTTTAATAAAATATTTTTCGCTTTTTGTAATTTTTGCATATTTTTTATTTCTTTTTTGATTTTAAAAACTCAATAACAATTAATTATAGTTTGGTTGTGTGTGTGTGTTTTTTTGGTTTTCTTTAAATATATAGTATATGAAATAAAATAAATAAAACTTATTTAGTAAATATTTTTTTGTCTACATTTTGTTTTGTTTTTTTTTAACTTAAATAAAATATTATATTTATTGTGTATATAATGTCATTATAATATATAATTTTTTTCTTCTTCTTAACAAACATATTCAGTTTTCGTCATATTTTTAAAAAACGTAAAGAAACAACAATTGCATTTTTTTTCGTTATATTAAATTGTATTATTTTGGATTTCTTATATAATATAAATATATATAGGACTTGTTTTTTTGTTTGTTCTAAAGGTGTTTGAGTTTAGGGGTTTTGTTTTTTATTACATTTTAGGTTATTAGCTATACAAATTTATGATTTTTTATATTAATAATAATTTTTTTTTTTTTGGTTTTAAAGAGGGTTGTGTTTTTTGTTAGGTTATAATGAAAAATACATTTTGTATTAGTGTAAATAAATGCGTTTTTAATTTTATAATTAATATATTTTTTAATTTGTGATAAGTTTTAGGGCGAACATAAATCAATACTATTCCAAAAAACAAATAAAATAACTAATATTGGAAAATTTCTGATGACCAAAGCTACTACCATTACAACTAATAGGTGCAGGCCTCCTACAACATCTCTCTACCAAAATCTGTCGATATTGGCAGGCATACCACTCTTCGACCTACTTAACTAATTTGAAAGTGGTCACCCACGTGCCTCAGCACGTTTTCATCGTATAGCTACAGGTTCTACACAGAACAACGTTCCCCAAGGGACCAACAGGGACTCTTATCATTCATGCTATCGACGATCTTCGGTCTGGTTCATAGGCGAAACTATTCCCAGTAGAACAGTTCGGGGATGTTCACCCACAGACTATAGCCTCTACCCAGCTTTATAGCCAAAGCTTCTATCATTAGAACTAATAGTTACAGACTCTCTACAATGGTACAATCTTTGGATTGAGATTAAAAGCAAAAACGACCACCAACATATTTCCATATTGCCAGCAACGCAGCCTTCCACCTCATCCCACGAGCCTACTATGAACCCAATAATTGGAAAAAGGTCACTTACAGACTATCCTCTGCGCGTTTTCATAGTAGAAGTTACTATCATTTGAACTAATTTCTGCAGTCTGTCTACAATGGCTATGGGAATGATTTTTTTTATTTTATAGCTCGTCTGTTCTATAGTCCATAGATCGGTTATTCTTTGGAATATATGCTTTATATATCAACGGATCAAGAAAAAATAGATTTGCAAGATTTGTAAAAATATTAAAATATCCATATATCATCTCTTCTGTTCATGTCAATAGATCGGCTTATCTAAACATCGCTGGCTAAAAATCAACTGTTCCAAAGGTCGGCTCTTCTATTAATTTGCTTTGAAGTTGTTCTACGAATCACCTATTGTGATCGATTAAACTTTTCATAATATAGATCAACTATTCTATTGATCTGTTTTGAAATTTATCTATACATCTGGTGTTCTATAGATCAATTTTCTGTTAGGTTCAATATATTATACTCTTCTAATAATCAGCAGTTCTATATAGGCTGTTCTATAAGTCGGCTGTTCTCTTGATCTGCTTTGAGATGTTTTAAAGAATAGTTAAGTCAAACTTGTTACGCTTTTCTATTGAGCAGCTGTTCTATAAATCAGCTGCTCAATATGTGAACTGTTTTGCAAATCAGCTGTTCTATTGTTCTACTTTGAAGTTGTTCCATACATCATGTTCTCTACTATTCTACCAATCGACTGCTATATACATCTGCTGTATAATATATCAACAGTTATATAAATCAGATGTTCTATTAATCAGTTGTTCTTTTAAATATCTGTCTTATAGATCAAAGCAGCTGATCTTTAGGTCGACTGTTCTTACATTTCTCCTTCATAGGTTAGATGTTATGCTGTTGAAGAAAGTCCAAATGAATATCTCAAACGTCGTGTTCACTGATACCTAAAATCGTAGTAGCGTCGTCTATGCTTCATATTGAGAGATTTTTCTTCATTATCACAGCATACTCTTAGGCATAAGTAAAAGACCTCCAGTTGAAACATAGGTATTCGAATTAGCGTCATCTATATTTTACTCGTTGATAAACTTTCGATAACGTTTTTAACGACATATCGGTTATCCGGTTATAACTGCAGTATCCAAAAGTCCTGAAATAAATTCATTCATTCGTTTATAGCGACCGGTCTTTTAACCGATTTAGACTGTAGTTTTTAACATAATTTTTTGTTTTCCATCAAGAATTTAGTAGGGTATAAAAAAGATCGACAGATGGGGTCTATGATAATCTAGATTCAGTGCTCTGAAGGTTATGAAAAAATCGACGAAATGTCCTAATCAGATATCTTGACATTAATTTTACAACCTAACCTCTGTATTGGAATACATCAAGAAGTGAGAAAGTCATGAAACTTGTAATTATATTTATTTTTTTATGAACGCCATCTATCTTTCAAATTCTAATAATTTGTTTAAAACATAATCTATAAAAAAATCACACCACAGGAGACATGTTGAATATATACTATACTGAACCAATATAACTTCGGGAGTTCATTAATTTGGACAAATCTAAATTATATTGAATAATTAGGGGTCATCTAAACTTCAATATAAGGTTATTCATTCGTTAGTGAACGTCATCTATCGTTCAAATTCAATTTTATTTATTTTTTGTTATTAACGACAGAAACTATTAAGGAATAACGTTACAGGAATGACATTAGAACACTATACTGAATCAATATAAGTTCTAGATTTCAGTAGGAACAAATTTCAAAGGGATGTAGATCCTCCAAGTTCCAAACATTCAAATTACTAATGGATATAGTAATTTGAATCTTTGGAATTACATTTAAACATTTGACGCCATCTAAATTTATTTATTCTGTAGTGTTATAAAATATGAAAATTAGTCTAGATTAAAATTTTTGTCAATTTAAATATGCGCCATCTATATTTAAATATGTTATTTATTGCAGTTCATAGTATATACTTCTAGGCGCTGAAATATGTAAAATAGAATTTAGACCGAACATTTTATTTAAAAACATTTGAAAAATACACAATGTACTACGTTAAAAGTGTTTTTTAAATATTTCAATTTAAATATGTAAAAAGTAAATGTATCTCTATTAAAAATATTGTAAAAAATATGCGCCATCTCTATGTAATGATGTACTTCTAGGCGATCATAGTACATACTTCTAGGCGATCAAATATGTAAAATAGAATTAAGACCGAGCATTTTATTTATAAACCTTTAAATTACACAGTCTACAAAATAAGATATATATAGTGTGTCGAACTACAGAACCGATAGGAATGAGAGGAAATAGCGCCAATCTGAGGAAAATTGCAACGCTGAATATGAAATGAATCCAACCACAGCATACAATTCAAGGAGGCATTGTTTCTATGTTACGATAGATGTCAGTATTAGCGTCTAGGACAAAAACCCACATGTTCCCGGTTGAAATCCTAACGGAATAGGAATAATTATTACAAATTGGTTTTCGAATATTTATTAGAAGAGACTTATATCCCCATCCGAAGCTCCCTGACATTTTAAAAATCCAACCACGACATCAACACAAGAGGTTTACGCAAAATATGAGGAAAATATCAAAATAAATAAGGGTTCTATCCACATACACAATTCAAGTAACGTTGTTTCTAGGTAATGGTAGATGTCAGTCTTAGCACCATGGGCAAAAACCGATGGGTTCCCCGTTCGAATCTCAACGCAGAAGGAATAATTATTTCAAAGTGGTTTTGGAATACTTAAAAATGTGTCCAGATGCGCCCGAAGTTCCATGACATTCTAAAAACACATGAGGATTACACAAAATATAAATGATGGGAAATAGCGCCACCTAAGGAAAAATGGCAACAATAAATAAGCAAGGGCCCCAACCACTGTCCAAAATTGAAATAGGCTTTGCTTCTAGGCTACGATAGAGAGCGTTTTGAAAATAAATAAATTTAACACTTTTTGCTTAGGTTTTTTAATCAAATATTAATGGGTTAAAATAGCCCAGATATATTTTAAATTGACTTTATAAATTAATTATATATTTTTGAAATAGTATTGAAGTTCAGTCCTAAAACAAATCGCTTCAATAGAAATATTATGGGGATTTGTAACGCTTATAACAAAATATCTACAATTTTATTTTTAAACAATTAATTTTTTGTAATAATAATTTTTGTAATTTGTATTTTCATAAAAGCACCAATTTTACATAAAAGTGAAAACATACATATATAAAATATGTTTTTAATAAAAAATTATTTTTATACACGATAGAAAAAAAACATTTAATTAACGGAGAATACACAAAGATTTTGTTGTGAGTTTTGTATTTTTAGGGATTTAGTTTTGTTCATTTAAATATTATTTTTTAAATATTGACTATTAATGTTGTTTCCAAGTGCTGTATTTCTGTAATGTTTTTTTATGTGTGTATGTATGCTTTTTGAGTTTATAGGGCCCGATGACTAATGCTAAAATGTTATATTTTTTCCTTGTGTCATTTTGTTTTTTTTTTTTGTATTTATAATGATGAAAAATTTTGCTAACTAAAATTTTTTATTTCTTGAATTAAATTCGATTTTCCATTTATTTGTTATTATGAGTTGATTTTTTCTTTTATTGTTTTTTATAATGTATATAAATAATTAACTCAATTGTTCATATATATATATATAATGTTTAGTGTGTGTGATAATAATAAATATTATGTTATGTATGTATGTCGTTTCTTGCAATGATCTACATAGAATTTCATGAATAATATTTGAACACAATATGTGTGGTTTTCTTCTTTTTTGCTTCAGTTGCATAAATGTTCAGTTATGTCTAAACTCCCATTAAATTGTTGTGATATATACAGGTTTTTCTTTATATAGGAGGGAGGGATTTAATTAATGGCTAGGATAGTTTTTTTAACTTAATTAGTAAAATATTTCCGAATTTGACGCACATTTTGGTGGTTTCAATATTGATTGAAATTTTTACACGTTTTTTTCTTCAATTTGTAAAATAAAAAAATTATATATAGGATATTAAGGAATTGAAAAAACGATTTTATTGAATATATATTTACAATTTTACAAAGAAAATCATTACATATTTACTTTAAAATCCATTCTAATTTCTGGAAAGAGGAAAACTGAATTAAGTGTTCTGTATTATTTGGTTTTTTATTTTTTTTATATATAACAAGCGCCATCTATACTTCAGTCCGAGAAGCGATGTCTATACTTTGATTTAATGTTGTTATTTCAATATTTTTAGAAATACGCAGCTGATTAGTGAGTAAAATACCAAATCTTTAATAATAAAATTATATGAAATTTTCTTCTAAAGAAACCCAAATAAGACTTATATGAAAAAAAATATCGAAAAAATCAGTAGTGGGCATATCGCCCACGCCCAGAGGAAATACTTGTCGTTATAAACTTGTGGAAATAAATTCAACTGAGAATGTCTATTCATTGCTAATGAGAAGAGCAGGTATCGCTTAGAAAAATGTGCATAAAATCTTCATTATATTTAAAAATTGGGCGCCATCTAAACTTTGGGGCGCTCAAATATGTAACACAGAATTTTGACATAAAATTGTATTTAAAATCTTGAAAAAATACCCAATCTGCAACATAATATGAGAGATACTGGGCGACAAACAACAAACCGATAGGTCCCGGGTTCGATTAGCCCAGACAATTGTGCTTAATATCTTCATTATATTTAAAAATTGGGCGCCATCTAAACTTCAATTTAAGATGTTCTTCCATGCAATTAATAAGTATTACATAATTTTGGGCGCTCAAATATGTAAAATTGAATTTTGACCGAAAAATATCTTTAAAATCTGGGAAAAACAACACCTAATCTGAAACATAATGTGAGAGATACGGGGTGACAAAATACAATCCGATTGGTCTCGGGTTCGGTTAGCATAGACAAATGTGCATAATATCTTCATTATATTTACAAAATTGGGCGCCATCTAAATTTCAATTTAAGGCGTTCTTTCATGTAGTTAATAGCACATACTTTTGGGCGGTCAAATATGTAAACTATAATTTTGACCGACAGTTTTATTTGAACCCCTGAAAAATATACATAATAAAAAATACACGACATAATATGGGAGATAGTGTGTCAAACTTGAGACCGATGGATACCGGGTCAAATCTAATCGAAAAAGGAAAAGTTCGTTGAAAGTGTTTTTTTTTTATATATTTGTAAAAGAGGCTGATATTTCACTCCAAATGAAATTCATTCGAAGCCCCTAACATTCTAAAAATAAAATTTAATAAACGAAAACAACCTCGCCATTAACACATTAGTGGCCTGTTCCCGTACTGCAAGAATCTACTATTTTTTTTAATAGCATAAAGGAAATTTTCTTTTTCGTAGTAAAAAATAGATTTTTGCAGTACTGGAACATACCATTTCCCAGCTGAAAATAGCACACTAAATAAACAACGGTTCCAACCACTTCACACAATTCAAGCAGGCGTTGTTTCTAGGCAAGGATAGATGACAGTCTCATCGCCTAGGAATTAATAGAGCTTTCACATAGTATATACTTTTGGGCGACAAAAATGTTTATAATTCCAAAAAAGTTTAAACCTTTTAAAATGTCTGACATTTTTTGAAATCGCCCAGGAAAATTGTCTTGAGAACATTTTAATGCGGATTAATATAATATATAAAGTGGACAATAGTGTGTAGCAATTATCGTTTCGATTAACTGAACAGGCGTAAATAAATCAGATGATTACGCACTGTATTATAGCTGCCATGAAACGAGACATGAATTTAGCTGCGGATTTATGATCAACAGGAGAATAAAAAACCTCGTCTCCCGATTCACTCCAGTAGATGAGCGATTTGCTATAATCCGTATAAAAGCGAAGTTATTCCATATCAGTCTCATGTTTGCCCATTCTCCGACAGAAGACAAATATGAGTAGACCAATGAATTATTCTACGAGCGCCTAGAAACAGCATATAACCGATGCCCTAGCCATGACATTAAAATTCCGATGGAAGATTTTAATTCAAAAATTGGAACAGAAAATATCTTTGGCCCCACCATCGGAAAATTTTGCCTCCACGAAGAAACATCCGACTACGATATGAGGCTAGTAAGTAGCACCATATTCAAGCATCTCGTTATACCCAAGGCCATCTGGCCTTCTCCAGACTAAGCAACGATAAATCAAATTGATCATGTTGTGATAGACGGAAAGAAAGTTTTTGACGTTAGATCGATCCGAAGAGCAAATATCGAATCGGAACATTACCTTGTAGCAGCCAAGGTCAATCTGCGTCGATGGTGAATATCGACGTCGAATGAACCATGACGCATCGAGCGACTATAGTGGCTTGACCGTGATACAAGGCATATAAAAGCGAGCCAATTGATGGTTCACATAGAAGAGGATGGCCTTCGATGGAAAGATCAGAGGAAAATTACATTTTGAAATATGGTCTTTCAGAATGGAAAAAAGCGCACAAGATCGGTGGGCCTGGAAATCTTTTCTAAGCTCGGTTTATGAAACAAATGTTCTATTTGGAGCCAGCTAAGTAACTATAACAATTTTTTAACCTAAAATCGGGCGCCATCTATACTTTGCTTTTGGTAGTGCACATTGCATACTTTTGGGAGCTATGTAAATATAAATTGGAACATAGGTTGAAACTGTTCAGTGAAAAAAATTTGTATGGCACAACAAATTTCGTGTTTTTTAAGTATCATCGATCCAAGACAAGGCTTTTTGGTTTTGGACAAAGACATCGGGCGCCATCTATACTTTACATTTGTTAGTGCATATTGTATACTTCTAGGAGCTATGTAAATATAAATTGGAAACTTTTTAGTGACAAAGTCTTTATAACACAAAAGATATCGGTCTTTTGAAATGTCATCGGTCAAAGACAGGGTGTTGTTTCTGTACACAGACGATATCATCAATCAGTTAATATTTAAGGAATCAAATCGACCAAGAACATTCTTTTTGTTTTTTTTATGGTCGCTTCAGAAGCCAGAACTATGGTCAAAGACCTAAGACTTTTGTGGGAAAATAAAAAAATGAATCTAATGGCGTAAATTTTCATTCCGGAAAAATATAATTCGGAAATGATATCAGGGTACAAAAGCGGAGTTGTTGATTTCTAATCGATCAAGAGGAGTCAAATATCGCGAAATATTGAGATGCCCGCAGAAAGTTCAAGTTTAGTGTAGGGTATCATATGGCCGCTTCCGACCGAATATACTGCTTCGCTAACTGGTTTTTATATATTTTTTACAGTTTTTTTTTTCAAAATAATGCGCCATATAATTCGAATAGACTTTAAAGTAAATATGATTTTTTTTTCAAAAGAAAAGTGGCCAATATAATTGTTTTGTTAACTATAAATAGTGGCAGTAGGAGTGTTAGACTTTATGGTTTTTTGTTTGTGTTTTTTAATTAAATATTACAGATGTTGTTGATGTTAATGATTTGGTTTTTGTTCTTAATATGGATGCATGTTTAAAGTGCAAAAATATTATTTTTTGTTTTTATTTTCTTTTAATATCTTTCATCATCATCTTAAATATATTGCCTCTACAGTTGTTAATCATGTTCTTATTTTTTTATTTGGTTTAAATACTTAACTATTAAATGCAAATGTGCTGTATTTTATTCGTTAATATTTTTGTTTTTGTTTTGCAGTATGTTTTTATCCCTCTTCCTGTTTTTATTTTTGTTGTAAATCTTAAAATTGTTTACGTTTAATTTTCGTTATTTTTTATTTCTTTTTCTATGTCGTTTTTTGTGTGTGTATCTGGGTGTAATTTATATAATTGTTTTCTTTTCTTTTTTTAATAAATTATTTTTTGTTTGTTGTTGTATTTTTTTTTTTTTTTTGTTTTTTTTTACTTTTTTTCTAGGTTACTTGACTACATTTTTTTACCGTACCATAAAACACTTTAAAGGCATTTTTTATATCAGACTCTTGCTTTATTTATTTATGTATGTTTTTATTTTGTTGTTGTTGTTGTTTGAGAAATGGTTTTGTTTGTTGTTGTCTTGAATATAAATAAATTGCAGTATATGATGACGACGATGATGATGTTATTGTTGTTGTAATGATTTTTGTGTGTATGGAGGCGTTTTTTTTTAATTTAGAGAATTAAATTTCTTAAATGGAAACATTTGACATAAGTCCTTTAATTGAACACATAATTCTTTTAGATTTTGGAAAATGCCAAGATTGTTTTAAGGGAACACACAAATAATTTATTATTAGTTTTTAGATATTTAAACAAGGCAGTGTTTAATGTTTTATTTGTTGGCTTTCATTTTCTTCCATAATACACTCGGCAGTTTTTTGTATTTTGTTTTTTGATAGTAAATTATCATGGCAGTGGACTTTGTTACCATATTAGACTGTACTTTACCACTTATTTCTTATATTTGGTTAATAATTAAGTAAATAAAATGTTTTTTGTTAATAAATTACATTTTAAATCCAAATTTCTGTAATTACATCTTTTAATTGTACAATAAATTGCATGAAATGGTCTGTAGTCACATATTTATTGATTTGAAATAATAGCCTAAAAGTATGCTTTGGATTTTGGTGGAGTTAGGAGAAAACAGGGTGTTTAGCTAAGTAATGGATGTGTCAAAAGTAACAAAAACACTGCAAACGAGGAGAACAATAAATAATATATTTAAAAATGATTTAAATAAAAAAATAATAGAAGAAAGGTATAAATATACTCTTAAATGAACACATCATAAAGAATATATCAATAAACAAATATTTATTGACAAAAGACATATTGAATCTTTTAGAATTTAAACTAAAAACGTATTTAAAGTACAGAATGAAAACGTAGTGATCCAATTTGGTTGTAAATAAACAAAGCTTGGATTATTATATGAAAAAAGTAACAGAACGGGAAATATGTTCTGTTTCAAATCTCAATACCTTAGATGAAAGTCTAATTAATATTTATATCTTTGTTTTAACATTTTATAGCAGATTTGTAAAGATATTTTAAATATAGAAAGCGAACAGAGTACATTCTATATAAAAAATAAAGAATATCGCCTTTAGAAGATCTTCTGCTTATAGATGACCTCTAGAATGCCTTCGCCATAGAATGTCCTTCATATATACAGAAAATGCCTGCCATTTTTTTAAACGTCTTTTAAAATTGTACAGAAGATATTCCATCTGTATAAGGTTTGGGAGGAATAATGATTGTCTTATAGATGGTCTTTTATTTAAAGCAGACCCGTATATAAACGCAAATACAAAGTAGCCTCGTCATTACAAAACCAACAAATTCCATAAATTATTTTTCCGTCTCTCCAAAAACCATTATTAACATTTTTATGAATTGCGTTCATAAAAATTCAGAAATTCAAACAGTTGCAAATCATATTGAATACTTTTTATATAATTAAATATTTATTTTCAAGTGTGTAAATTTATTAAACAAAATTTATTGATATTAACATTATGCAAATTTATTGGGAATTGAAATCTATTTTTTAACTGAGATTAAAATAGGAAAACTAAAAACATCTGACTGCCCCATCTGAAAAAAAACAATTACTAAAACTTTTATGAATTGCGTTCATTAAACTCAGAAATTCGTACATGTTCAAAACATACCGAACACATTTCGTATAATTTAATATTTTTTGAAGTGTGTATGATTCAGACTGAGAAAAAATTGAACAATAACAGCAAATGCATCTGGCTTTCACAAGATAAGAAGCCAGTTTATGAATTGTATTCAAGAATTTATGTAATCTATTCATATATTTATAAGAACTATCTCTTTTCTGTATATGAAACAAAAATACAAAAAAAAAAAAATAATCGTGAATGTGCATGGCACTTTTAATAATTTTACAAAAGTTGTGAGTCTATGAACCAAAAAAAAAGGTAAAAATTTAAGTAAACATTTCAGAATAATTTTTTGGGTAAAGCATCAGGCTTTTGGTTAAGCTTTTCTGAAGCCATAAACTCGTTATTCTCAAAACAAACCTTTTTCGGTTTCAATTTTAATATTCTCATATATTATTATATGTTATATTGTTATATTGTCAGCACCAAAATTAAAAATTTTTGCCAGGATATTTTCTGTTTGTTTTGAAATACTGGCTAATTAATTTATCGTAATAAAAAATCGAAGCAGTGTAGACTTTTGAAAAAAAAACGTATTTAAAAATCTATCTGTTGGTCTTTCGAAACAATTTTATTAAAAATATCGCTCTGATGATCGGTGAGGAAGATATTTGTTTGAAATTTTATATCCTTGGAAAATATATTATTTAAAAAATCCCCAAAAGATTGATCATTGGAAATTATATACCTTAAAAATCGCATAATATCCTTGAAAAGTATTTATTGTTTTAAATCGACGCAAAGAATATTTTCATATTTTCGACGCAAAGAATATTCCACATATTCTTCATAAAATATACACCTTGTTGGTGCTTAGAAAAAAATATTCTTCCATAATGGAAAAATGTTATTTAAAAATCTAGCTCTGTGGGTGTTTGAAAAAAAATATTCTTAAAAAAATCGACGTCATATGGGGAAACCTTTTTATAGTATGTATAATAATAATAATTTGGTCTTTAAAAAACACTTTCTACAAATGTTATTCTTCCAATTTTTGAGAATCAAAATTTTACTTCGAAAACTGATTAAATTTTATTAAAATATATAAAATAAATATTTACAGTACTCAGCACCATTAGTTATGCTCTCATTCCGTTTACAAAACACTTTGAAATATTCATCAGAGACCCATATTACTGATCAGAATCAAATTCTATGCCAATTTAACCCCGTCCGTAAACCTGCCTATTAAAATCACAATTAAGCATGCAATATTTTAGATAAAGCTGTGAAGTTTTCGAGTCGAGACAAAAACAACGATTTTTGTTGTGATACATCACCTTATTATTGCATCATGTATTGGTCCATATTTTGATACTAGGGATAAGTAAATCGTCTTTAGACTAATTATCTTTTTGTATGGAAAAGTCTAAAAGTCCTAGTCGACTTGTGATCTTTGAGAAAATCACAAAGTCGACTTTTCAAGATCGATTTTTTTCATTGATTTTGCTTAAGTCGGAACAGATTTGACAAGATCGATATCTCAAAGGCCAAAATCGAGAAGTCTAAAAATCGACTTTTCGTTCAGTGGCAAAAATCGAAAAATCTAAAAGTCGGCTTTTGAGCTCGACTACGTATCCCTATTTGATACTGGCCCCCTATAGCGGCTTTCCTAAATATTCGTGATTTTTGGGAACGTTTTTGAACTGCATTGGATGTAATTGGGTATTTTGGGTGCAACTAAATCTTATTACCATAATGGATCTTTTTTTAAGGATAGCCTCCACATTACGGTGCCTTCATTCTTTGGGTCGTTTTTTCAACCGAATTGTCTGTTATTTGGCATTTTGGGTTCTTAGTGCATAGCAAAGCTTCCTACCAAAAATGATAAAAATTGGTTCACTTTTCACCATAGCCTACATACCTCGCAAATTTCGGTATTTTGAAAAGTTTCTCTACTTTTTTTAATGAAATTGGCTGTACTTTAAATTTTTATCAATATCGCTTTACTTTTTGGTATAACTCCCATATTACAGTATCTACCCACTTTCGAATTTTCCCATCGATGTGGCTGTAATTTGGTATAAACGATTCTTCAGGGCTGACATACATATATACAGAAAATTATTAATATAGGTCCATGTTTTTTAATGTTACCACTATAATGAGAAAATGTGACCTCATTGTAGTGGTTGGAAACAATTCTCGAATTTTGTTTGAATTTATTGAATTATTTGAATTTTTAAAATATGCTCCTCCATATAGGTACTAGTATTTTGAAGGTTTTAGACGAATTTTTTCATGATAGTGGCCATAATTTAGCAAATTAGACAAATATATAGCCCATATTTATAAAAAGTTCAGATTGGTCGAATTTAGTTTTGAAATACATTTTCCTGGTAAAAGGTTTTAAAGCAATTGCAACAGCTTTTTTCCCAAATTTGAATATTGAGAATTTTTTTAATTATTACTAATTTTAAATAAAAATTAAAATAAAATAAAAAAATGGGGGAAAGTATTTTTTTGTTGAACACGTTTTTTTATTTAAATTTTGGGGGATTTCTTTTTCTTTTTTGTAATTCTTTTTCTTTTTAGAATTGTTTTGTTTTTTTAAAGATTTTCTTTTGCTCGGGTTTTGTTTTGTAATTCCATGTGTGTGAGGGATTGGCATAAAGAAGCTTGGTTTGTTGTTGTGAAAATTATTATGTAGTTATTTATGTATATGATTAATTATAACAATTAATAAAAAAAAAATAATAAAACACGGAGAAAAAAATACACATACAAATATATATAATAATAATGAATCTTTGCAATTTAATAGACAAATTTAAAAAAATAATATTGAAAACAAAAAATTACAAAAAAATAAAACAAATGTTTAAGCTATAAAAAATTTAATTTTTTTTAATAATAATTAAATTTTTTAATAATAATTAAAAAAATTATTTGGGATTTTTTTCATGTTTTACAGTTTTTGTTTACTTACTAAATTAAAATGTATTTTGTATATAGCAATAATTAATAGTTTTTTGTTTTTTTTTTTAATTTTTAACTTATAATTAATAAAAAAATTAAACGACATTAAGCTACAGCAAAAAAAGTCCATAATTTTGTATAGTGTTACATGTTGACTTAATAGTATTTTTAATAATAGTTGTAATAATAAAAATGACAAAAACAAAACAAAAAAATAATAATTAATAATAAAATGTTTTATTTTGGCCTTAATTTAAAACACATAAAATGATAATATTTAATAATTATGTATATATAAAAAATTTCTTTGTTACAAGTTTTTTAAAAAACAAATAAATTGTTTTTTGTTTCTTCTTCCTTAAAAATAAATGACTTAATACCTATACAAAAAATACAAAATTGTTTATTTATTTTTTTTATAAACAATTATTAAAAAAATATATATTTATATTGTAAAAAAAGCAAAGCATTTTGTAATAATTATTTTTTATTGTTGTTGTTGTATGCATTTAATTAAAAAAAAACAAGGTGGGAGTTGGGTAACAACAAAAGGGATTTTAGTTTTGTGTGTCTGTGTGCTAGAGGATGTGGGGTTTTTAGCTTAAGCCACATTTTTTATATATAAAAATTATTAATTTTTTATTTATTTATATAAAATAATAAAACTTAGGAAAACATTGTATGTATTTTTTGTTGTATTTATAAACTAATTAGTTTTATTTTTTAATAAAAATATATGTATATGGTTTTCAGTCCTCAGGTAACAATGTCTCAAAAACAACAACAGTAACAGCTGTGGTGGGGGTGGTGGTATTGGTATTGGTGGCAGAAGATGATGATGCTGTTGCAGGGGAGGATGAAGGGGAGGGATTATTATTTTTTATGGTATTGGAATTCATTTGTTTTAAAACTCCTGACCCCATAGCCGGGGGCTGGGTCAGTGTGGCCTTTAAAATATTGCCACTAAAATTCCCCGCCTTCATGGCCTTGGGGGATTTATTTAACTGCAGGGAGCTACTGGATAGGGGATTAGTGCTGAGTAATGCCGATGATGTAGTAGTTTTCGATGCTGTAATGGTTGATGCGTTTTGTGCCACACTCATGGCCTTGGCCAGAGATGGCACGGCAGTCCTTAACAGTCCTCCCATAGAACAGGAGGTAGCTGCTGTTTGTAATGACGATGCATATGGGGTGCTGTTGGAACAGGAATTTGAGGAAGAGGGTGGTGGGGTACTGAAACAAGTGGCAGCTGGGGTGGCCTTCGGTTTCGGATCCTCCTTTGGGGGATCTTCAGTTTGGGTTTGGCTTGTAACCAAATGGGGTTTAATGCAGGGTATTTTCAGGGGTAATGATGATAGGCTATTGTTGTTGTGGTTGTTGCTGCTGTTGTTGTTGTTGTTTTGTGTTTGTTGAACATTGTTGCTGTTGGTGTTGTGATTAGTTTTTTGTATTATAGAAGAAGAAGAAGCCGCCTGATTGTTGTTGTTGTTGCTATTATTATTAGTGTTGTTATCATTAATCGCTAAATTAATGCTGTGGTTGTTGTTGTTAGAACCTAAAAAACTAGTTAAATTATGATTTGTTGTTGTTGTAATTGCAGTAGATAATGTTGTTGCTGACGATGATGAATTGTTGCTGTTGTTGTTGCTAATGTTTAAGGTGGCTAAACCCGTAGCCATAGCTGCAGTTGTGGGCATACAACTACTATTGGCTGGTGATGCTGTTGAGGATGTTGTTGCTGCTGCCACATGGGGCAACAATGAAATGCTGTTGTTGGTGGCAGTGTTAGCTAGAGAAGTCGTTACATTGGCAAAATTCAATTTCTTAAATGGCAGGGTACACATTTTCCTGGGTGCCACCTGGGGTACAACTAAAATATGTTTAGCTGCTGCTGCTGAGGATGATGATAAGTCTTGTTGTTGTTGCTGCTGCTGTTGCTGCTGTTTTTGTTGTTCACGTTGTGTTGCTATTTCACTAAGGGTTGCCAAGGTAACTGCAGTCTTAAGAACTTGATCAGGAGTGCGAACATGTAAAGATTTGGCCGATGCCAGGGATGAGGATAATGAGGCCGATGAAGTGGCAGGTGACGATAATGATGACATTGTTGTTGGTGTTGCTGGCGATGCTGCTGCTGTTGCATATTGTAATGTTGAGGCAACATTTAATGTTGCTGGACGTTTGGACATCAATGCTGATTGTAAAATTGATGTATATGTGGTAGTTGCGGGTGGTGGCGGAGTGGGTGTTGGCGCCCCCGTAGATTCAGTTTCCGTTTCCATTTCCGTATCAGTTTCCATGGCCGTGGCCTTGGCCAAACACAAAAGTGAATCACGCTGTAACTGCTGCTGTTTCAACTTTTGCTGCTCTTCTCCCTCCACCTGCTCCTCATCAGCATCCTGATATAAAAGTCTTTTATTTTCCTCACTATAATAGGCATAGGATTTTAGCAATGCATTTGTTACCAGTTGGGGAGATTTCACGGCAACTGCCCCCTTACTTGTTCCCATTTCTTTAAAATCCTGCCCGGCTGGCATACGGGCAATTTGCTCTGCCGCTGCCGTCAGGGTCGCGAGAGTATTTGCTGCCCCCGTTAACAAAGAAGTCTTTAGTATTGATGTTGGTTCCAACAACTGAGGCACTGGTTTTAAATGCATTTCCCCGCTTTCATCATCCGTCTCCATTTTTTCCACATTATCCTGCGAAGGGTGCTGTTCACCTTCCGTCTCCATCGCCATCTCATATTCATCATAGTCCCGTTCAATTTTAATTTGTGGCATTTCCACAATGGGCAAACATTTAATTTGATAGTCTTTATTATGGTCCTGCTGTCCCGACGAAGAAGAAGATGAAGTAGAGGGTCCTCCTGCTGCTGTCATGTTTTGGGTTTCATTTTGTTCTC
Organism: Musca vetustissima; assembly: GCF_032173495.1. NCBI lineage: Eukaryota > Metazoa > Arthropoda > Insecta > Diptera > Muscidae > Musca > Musca vetustissima. Next base: position 16,321 of record NW_026884951.1, on the reverse strand, counting down.
GTTTCTTATTTGTTTCGGCATTAAGCTCTGCTGTTTCAAGGGGTTCAGTGTGTTCATTTGTTGTTGTTCGTGTTGTATTTGTTGTTGTTGGTTTAATGGAATAAGGCGGTTTTTGCTCGGCAATTGTCAATAGACCACGTTGAAGCATTTGCTACCTTATACTGGCCGAGTTCAAAACAAATGGAACGTAGAACATTTTACTTTCCAATAATAGACTAGCAGCAGCTTGGATCTGGAACACGGAAAAAATTTCGAAAAAAAATTAATAAAAATTCCAAAAATAAAAAAATTAAAAAAAATATTTAACATAACTGTTATACTGGAGAAAAAATAAGAAAAATGATATTTTTAAACGATTTAAATAGAGAGCAGTATATCAGATCAAAGAATTGGCAGTATAACAGTTATATGTAAACTGTTATACACAAAAAATCGCATATTTTACTTAAAACATAACTGTTATACTGGAGAAAGGTGAAGATTTAAATATACATCATTATAAAAGACTAAAAAATAAGCGGTATAACAGTTATATGAAAACTGTTATACTCGAAAAAATCGCATATTTTACTTAAAACATAATTGTTATACTGGAGAAAAATTAAGAAAATCACATATTTTTCGATTCAAATAGACAGCAGTATACCAGACTAAAAAATCGGCAGTATAACAGTTATATAAAAACTTTTATAAACGATAAAATCGCGTATTTTACTTTGGAAATATTAAAAATACTCGGACCTTATAAAAAATATACAAAAGAAGGCTAGAGACCTATATTAAAAAAATTTTTGCAAATATGTGTTTCACCTTTCATGAACCCGAAATACTCAATTTCAGGAAATTCGGTTGGAAAATGAGCCTAGAAACCTTCATAATACCGAGAATGGCGCGGGACATTTTTTATGGGGATCACATCAAAACTTGGACCTATATTGAATTTTTCCTTCGAAGTTTTTTTTAGAGGCTCTGTCTAAACAGGGACTTATTTTGAAAAAAATTCTACACAGCTTTTTTAACCCTTTAAAATTGCTGCAAAATTACAGCCAATTCGATTGGAACATTTCGTCTTGGACCTTTAACACAACGAAACTGGGCTGGGCCCCAATATGGGTCCTATTTTAAAACATGGACCCATAGTGAAGTTTTTTTGCCCAGATGTTTTTCGTCTCCAAGAATCCGGAATATTGAATTTACAGCCACTTCGATTGGAACATGCGGCTAAACCGATATTTATAACTTTTAGTAGGAAGATTTAAAATCCCATGAGAACCCAAAATATCAAATTAGAGCCAATTTGGATAAAGAACGTTTCCAAATTCCCCAAAATATCGAAATTTTGGAGGTACCGTTATATGGCATCTACCCCGAAACATGGACTGATTTTGATAATTTTTAGTAGGAAGATTTGACACCTCATGAGAACTCAAAATATCAAATTAGAGGCAAATCGGTTGAGAAAAGTGCCCAAGCTCCCTAAAATATCGAAATTTGGAAGTATTGCTGGTCTATCCCAAAACGTGGACCGATTAGCAATGCAGGAGCAAAATTTCAAAGTTCTATCATTAATATTGCGATTTCTATCGTAATTTCAGCACACAGAGAGACTGAAGTGGATCCGATTCGACCTAAAAACTACGCCAATTTTCATAATTTTTAGTGGAAAGATTTGAGACCTCATGAGAAACCAAAATATCGAACCATAGTCAATTCGGTTGATAAACGGGCTAAAATTCTCCAAAATACCGAAATTCGGAGGTATTGCTATAATGGGGTCTACCCTAAAAAGTACGCCAATATTGTTAATTTTTTTGTAGGAAGATTTGACACCCCATGAGAACCTAAAATATCAAATTGGAGCCAATTCGATTGACAAATGCTTCCAAGCTTCCAAAATATCGAAATTCTGGAGGTACCGTTATGTGAGGACTACCCTAAAAAATACACCAATTTTTATAATTTTTAGTAGGAAGATTTTATAGCCTATGAGAACCCAAAATATCAAGCTAGAGCCAATTCGGTGAACAAATGCTCCCAAGCTCCCTAAAATGCCAAAATTTGGAGGTTATGCTTTATGGGGGCTACTCTATAAACTGCACCAATTTTTATAATTTTTAGTAGGAAGATTTGACACCTCATGAGAACCCAAAATATCAAATTAGGGCCAATTCGATTGATAAATGCACTCAAACTTCTCTAAATATCGAATTTTCTGAGGTGCGCTTTAATGGGGACTACCCTAAAAAGTATTCCGATTTATATAATTTTTAGTAGGAAGATTAGAAACCCCATGAGAACCCAAAATATCGAATTAGAGCCAATTCGCTTGAAAACCCTGCCCAAGCTCCCCAACATATAGAAATTTCGGCGATACCGCTATCTGGGGACTATCCGAGAAAATACACCTATATTGACAATTTTTTGTAGAGAGGTTTTCTACCCAATAAGAATCTAAAATACAAAATTTCAGTTAATTCCTTTGAAAAACGTGCACAAAATTCGAAATATTGGTAATCAGATTATATGGGGTCTATCCCAAAACGTGGACCGATTAGCAATGCAGGAGCAAAATTTCAAAGTTCTATCATTAATATTGCGATTTCTATCGTAATTTCAGCACACAGAGAGACTGAAATGGATCCGATTCGACTTAAAAGTTTATTCCGATCAAGAAAATTTGGGGTCTCGGACGTATATGTCGAGGTTTTGCAAAGGCAATGAACAATTTAATCGTATGGAGGAGGTTATTTAATTTGTTTCTCTGGTATTACTCTCTATGTTTCACTCTCTCTCTCTCTCTCTCTCTATTCTCAACTCACCTCTGGTATATGAGACAACAACTCATTAAGGCGGGCTTGTGGATTCTGTGGCGATGAATGTTGTAAAAATGTACGCAATACTTGTATGTAACGTTCCTGTATACTTTCCAATTCCACTTCTGCTAAACGGCAGGAACCACAATTTGAAAAAAAAAAATACAAAAAATAATAGGTTAATATATTAACTCCACTCTCAAACCCTCTCTCCCCAACTTACCTTTATTCAGCAATATGTAAACCTTCAGACACACATATTCCTCCATTTTCAATTTAATCCTTCTGAACATAATCGTAATTTGTGTCATCTTATCCACCATATGACCCACATCCAATTTCAGCTGTTCCATGGCAATCGGCTGACCCATCAGTGTGGTCAGACACGTTTGCAGCGTACTCAAATGGGCATTAACTTCGGCCACAAACTCAGGATCATCTTTGTGTACTAAGGCAGGATGATGTGCGGCGTTCAGGTGCGGAGGTGATGTTGACGAGGCATGATTATTCTGGTGGTGATGGTGATTGTGGTGTTGTGTGGGCGAAGAGGACGATGACGATGCGGAGGAATTCGATGACGCTGAACTACTACTGGCCGAGGTGTTCGAATGGGCCGATGACGATGAAGTAGTATTGGTGGTGGTGGTCGCGGTGTTGGCATTCGTGTGCCGTTTACCATGCAAGGCCTGATAGGCTGCTGTAGTCAGTATGAGAATCTCGTGCCATTTGTCCGTCAATAGCTTGGTATGTATCTCGACTGGAATCTCCAGATAGAAGGGCAGCTTCTTCGTCCACGACACCAGTTTGTGAACGATCGAGTCGCCGATGTTGCAAAGCTTTTCGCTTATCTCAGACTTATCCTCCAAGAATTCAGAGAAGTGCGGCAGTGTGGCAATGTCCTCCATGGCGTCACAGTCTATCAGAGTTTGGATCATGGACAGAGAATGCTCGTATGAGATCTGGCGATCTTTGGAGGAGCTAACCGCTGAATCGAGCCGATGCCGTAGGTGAACAATCTCGCTAGGATTTGTTAGGGCAGTCTTTAGTATGGTTCCATTTACCAAATGCGAGGGTATTTTCATGGCAGTCTCTTGGGGCGTGGCAGGTCTTTGTGAAGCTGCTGAAGGCTGATGGACCGCACCGGTCATATGTGATGGCGGCCCCGTCACCGGAGAGCCAGCAATGCCGTGATGTGGGGTCTGCTGTTGGCCGATATTGCCGGCCATGGGGCTGTGCAGAGGACCACCGGCCGCTGAGCCATGCAGTGCATGGTGGGGCGATGATAAATGTGACGGAGGTGCTTGCTGCTGCTGCTGTTGTTGTTGCTGCTGGGGTGGTGGCCCCAATGCTGGCGATTGTTGGGCTTGATGATGCGGCGAATGCAAGGCTTGCTGTTCCTTCGACAGGAACATCGGTTTCATTTCACCGAGTAATTTGGTTTGCTGCTGGTGGGTTGCCGCCGCCACTGCGGCTGCAAATTGTTGCTGCTGCAATTGTTGTTGCTGCTGCTGTGGCATAAACAGATGCGCCTGATGGTGATGATGATGATGCGGAGATAATTGCGGCTGATGATGGCCCTGCTGTTGATGCAGGGGTGAATGTTGTTGGGATTGTTGTTGTTGCTGCTGTTGTTTGTTCTTTTTGTGTTTCTTGTATTTGACCTTGTAAAGGTTGTAGACGGCGCCGCTATTGCGGCCACCGGGCATGCGATCCTCGCGAACAGCTGCAAAGGAGGAGATATTAAAAAAATTGTCTTTAGATCCAAAATTTGATGGCAATCTTACCTTGCAGAACCATGCCCTGTTCAATGCATTTCTTGAAACGGCAATACTGACAACGGTTACGTTGAGCTTTGGTTATTTCACAGGTGCCATCGGCCACACAGGTATAGACTCGGCGATTTTGCACCGTGCGTTTGAAGAAACCTTTGCACCTGAAAAGGAAAATCGAATCATTAGACACCCCTCCCATGTATATCCTCCATCTGCTTGACTACTTACCCCTCACACGTTATAATACCATAATGCAGGCCCGTTGCCTTATCCTCACATATCATACACACCAGCGGCTGATCATCTTCATCGGTTGGCTCGTGGGGATTATCCAAACCCCTACCCAGCCCAGTGGTATTTGAACTACCTCCACTACCCCATGGCTGTTGGGCTGCACTTAAATTGAGGGCATGCAGTTGACCGGGCGGCAATTGCGAATAGTCCCCCGCCCATAGACGTTCCATATTCAGGGCATGCGGAGTACGAAATGCATGTGGCGGCCGTGGTCGATTATCTTGTATCCGTGTCTGGCCGAGTGAGAGCAGCAGCTGGGCAGCTTCTTCATTATTTTGCGGCGAAGGTCCTGGCGTATGCGTTGGTGTTAGAGATCCGGCTGATGGTGAGGAGGCGGTGTTCAACGATGATTGTGATGAATGATGCGATTGAGACTGCAGTGATGATGGCGGTCCGCCACCGCCGCCTCCACCCATTTGTTGATGCGTCAGATGATGCTGGCCATGATGATGGGAATTCGGTGATTGACTCGCCGATCCCGCCGATGAGGAAGGAGCCGCTGGCTCATAACCCCATACCATGGTCCGGACACCACAACTTTCACCCATTATTACGGTGGGTGTACCACGCGGCGGTGTTTGTGATGGTGTCTGCGGAGAGAGTTGTGACGTTGAGGAGGCCGACGATGATGAGTGGTGCGGTGAAGGTGACTGACCCGGTCCACCGGGTCGTATGCTGCCCATGGGACCACCAATCACCTCCGGTTTTACGCCATTGATGCGGGCATTCGATACCCACACCATGCGCTGGGCAGCTGCTGCCGCCACAGCCGCAGCTCCAGGCTGCATTAGCTGAGGTAAACCGGCAGCCGCTGCTGCTGCCGCCGCCACCTGCTGTTGCACCTCATTCTTCACACGAAATATAAGGGCCGCATCACGGTTGGGATGTCTCAGCGATTGTAGCGAGGCTGGATGCATCAGGGCCTGGGCCATATTGCCCAAAGCCTGAGGAGGCAGTTGGGGTGGTGGTGGTCCCTGTTGTTGCCCCGCCTGTTGGTTGGGTGACTGCTGTTGCATGAAATGCGGTGAGTGGTGCCGTTGGGCGCCACCACTTCCACCGTTGCCAAAACCCGTCACATGGTTCTGCATCGCCGTGGGCTCCTTCTTGATGCGCATATGCTGGGCATTTTGTTGCTGTTGTTGTTGATGCTGCTGCATCAGATGCTGTTGCGGCGACTTCGAGGAGGAGGAGTGTCTTGAGCTGGGCGACATTGAGGCACTAGGCGACATCTCCCTTGTGGCTGGATTATTTTGTCTGGACATGGCGGCGGCCTGCTGCAACAATTGCAGTTGTTGTTGTTGTGTCAAATGTTGCATTGACTGTGTCAGTAGATGATGATGCTGTGGCGGAAATTGTAGATCATGCGGCGGACTATTCTTTCTCAGCTGAGGCTGGGTCAGCTGCTGATGCAGGTGATGTGTTGTGACAATGGGAGGAGGAGGGTTTTGTTGCTGATGCTGTTGTTGTTGCTGGTGATGGTGCTGTTGTTGTTGCTGCAGCAAACTGCTTGGTGTATTGTGAGCGGAGGTATTAGGATTACCAGGCAGTGAGGAGGGCGAGAGAGTTGTGGTCGATGCACTAACAGCTTGGGAATATGGCGAATGTGGTGGTTGTGGCGGTTGGGGTTCAGACTTAATACGTGATGGTGTCACCAGCACGGTGACATGTTGTTGAGACTGTGTGGGTGTTTTACAACCCTGTTGTTGTTGCTGCTGCTGCTGTTGTTGCTGATGGTAGGCCAGCATGCGAGTGGGCGATGCCAATATCCGCTCCTCCTTGACCGAACGTATAACACTCATACTGCTATTGGGATTCGAGCTGCCTCCATGCATGCCATTCGCCGACATTAGCAGTGACGCAGTGGTTGTTGTTGTCGTTGGCTTGTCATCCATAGAATCGGGTGAGGCTCGACTACTGCCACCACCATTGCTGGTACTGCTGCTGGCATTGCCGTTATTGTGAGGCGGTGTGGGTGTGGCCCGATTACTGGAGGGCGTTCTTCGCTCCGCACTATCCGCTGCTGCCATCTCAGTGCTCATGGGCGGTGATGTTCGTACGGGAGCAGGTGGTGTCATCATATTACTGACCGCCGTGGAGCTCGCCGACATGCCACATGATGAATGGATTTCAGTCTGTTCTTGACGTTGTTGTTGTTGTTGCTGCTGCAATTGTTCATTTTTCGCCGCAACGGCTGCAGCAACAGCTTTGGCTGTTGCCACCACAACCTCGGCGGCAACTTGATGCTGAGGCATGGCAGAGGAGCTCGTACAGGTGGCAGGTGGTGTTGGTGTACTGGTGGTTGAGGTTAACGATGTGGTGGCCGTCAGTGTGACCAATGACATAGAGGCGGCCACATTGCTGCCAACTATACCACCGACGCCAACGCCGCCGCCACCACCACCTCCCGAATCACACATTTTCGGTGACATGGGCGCCAAAAGATCGGGTGATGAGGTTGAGGTATCGGCTACTGATTCACCATCACTGCTGCATCTTGAATCGATTTTACGTCGTTTCAGTTTTAGATCCTGAAAAAGGCTCATTTTATCGAGCTCGCTGTAGGGGCCACGGCTCAGTGTCATAATTCCTGGAATGAGAGAGAGGAAAAGAGAGAGAGAAATTAGTTTCAGGCTTTGACACAAAATATTATAGAAGAGAGTTTTTTTAATGGGGAGTGATGGAGAATAAAGAAATAAATGGGTTTAGGGTGTGGAGATTAATATAATTCTTAAGATATTGAAAAATAAATAAATAAATAAAATAAAAATAAGAAAATAAAAGTGTTAACAGTTATAGGATCTTAAGTACCTAATTATTAGGTTAGAAATATTTAAACTATAAATTTATGTACCCTAGATAATGGGACTCTTTGACAAAATTAATAAATACAAATTTCGATATTTTAGAATAATTTTGTAAATCCGGAATTTGTACAAATGGGTTATAGTTGGCTAAATTTTTTAAGAGAGCCCATTTGTACAAATTCCGGATTTACAAAATTATTTTAAAATATCGAAATCTGTATTTATTAATTTTTATTTTTTGTAGTATAACAGTTCTTTATAGCTGTTATACTCGATGATAAAGAGTGTAATATTGTGTTTTATATTTAAATTGTTCTAAATAATGTTTTTTGACCATTTTTGGTGAGTATAACAGTTTTATTATAACTGTTATTTATTTTTTATATTTTATATATGTGTTTTATTATAACAGTTTAACATTTCCAGCAATATTTCATAATAAAAAATAGTTTTTATGACAGTATAACAGTTTTCCATAACTGTTATAAAACATAAAAATATATCCAATACACTCCATTTTGAATATAATTTCAAAAATTGTGATTTTCGTGCATTTTTCTTCAGTATAACAGTTTGGCTATAACTGTTATACAGCTCAAAAATTGAATTTTCTTATTAAATTTTTCATATTTTGATATTATAGATGATTCCAAAGCATCCCCTGGGCACTTAAGATGTCGGTTATACAGAGTAAATTGGAGAAATTTGTAATTTTTGTTATTTTAATTATAGTTTTTGGTAGTATAACAGTTTTTTATAACTGTTATACATCACAAACATGTACCCAATAGCCGCCATTTTGGATATAATATCATAAATTTTGATTTTCGAGCATTTTTCTTTAGTATAACAGTTATGTTGTAACTGTTATACAAATGAATAAAAGTCATTTTAACTAATTTCTTTCATATTCTGTCATTTTAGATGTTTCAAACGTAAGATCCCGTCATCAAATTTATTTTTTTTTCAGTATAACAGTTTCCATAGAACTGTTATACATCACAAAAATGCTTCCAATGTACTTTGTTATGTGTATATTGTCATAAATTGTGATTTTCGGGCATTTTACTTCAGTATAACAGTTACGTTAAAAGTGTTATACAGTCGAAAAATTCAATTTTCGGTTTAAATTTTGCTTACATGGTAATTTTATATGATGAAGATTATTTTTTAATTAAAAAAAATTTTAATAAATAATGATTTTTAGTAATTTTTGTTGAGTAAAATGTGTCCAATACACTTTGTTATGTGTATATAGTTATAAAATGTGATTTTCTCGAATTTTTCTGCAGTATAACAGTTATGTGAAAACTGTTATACCGCGGAAAAACTGGATTTTAGGTCAAAATTTTGCTTATATGGTCATATTATATTATTCTAAAGCATCTCATCTTGCCTAAAGAGGTTTTTTTAATATAAGAGATTTTTTTGCATATTAACCACCAATTTTCAGTATAACAGTTTATTAAAAATTTTATATATCACGTAAATTTATCTGTTTTAAGTTTAATATATTAAAATTTTCATAAAATATGATTTTCAATGATTTTTTCTGAGTATAACAGTTTTCTTATAACTGTTATACAACACAAAAATGCACCTAATACACAGTATTTTTTGTATATTATCCAAGAGTGTGATTTTCATGGATTTTTCTTCAGTATAACAGTTATGTTACAACTGTTATACTTGACAAAAAAGTGATTTTTGGTTAAAATTTCACCGATTTTGTGATTTTAGATGATTTTAAAGTACTTCCTGATTATATTTACATCTTTTATAAAAATACGTGGATGTTTTCCAGTGAAATATATTTCAGGGTTCAAACTAAATTACTTATTGCCTCTGTCCAAAAACAATTAGACCATTATGACACATTTCCTTAGAAAAACAAATTTATCCCAAACCAAAAAAATGTTTGCTAATGTTTGTCATTCGTTTTTTTTTTGTCCCGTTTGTTTTTTCTTTTTGGGGATTGCCTCATCATATCAATTCGGACAAGTAGCCAAACCACGACAGCAACAACAATAACAATAAACAGAATATTATTTGCTCATAGCATTTCTTTTATGTGTGCCACTATGTTTGTTGGAGCGTATGAATGCTTGTATGTTTGAATGTATGTATTGTTTGGTTAACATATTTGGTCTTTAAGGGGTCTTTGAACTTTTCTTCTTTTCTTTTCTATAATTATCAACATTTCGGTTATTGTTGTTGTTGGTGTTCTTTTTGTGTTTGAACGAATTAAAAAAGACCAGAATATGTATGTGTGTATGTTTCGGTTTCTTTCTATTTGCCCTTTACTGTTGTTCTTCTTGTTGTTGTAGTATCGAAGATTGAATTTGGAGTGACTGACTTTTTTTGTGGATGAAGAAGTTTGAATATAGAAATGACTGATTCGTAAAATAGCTCAAATGGAACAAACGTAAGAAGAAATTTTTGATAAGTGAAAAAAAGAAAGAAAGAAATTTTGAATGACAACAAAGAAATAAATAAAATAAATAGGTTTCCCACTGACGGAAACAAAAGAAACGCACAATCAACATTCATAGCGTCGAGTTAGATTTTGGATTTAGATGATATTGTTGTTGTTATTTTTTGGTGGTGTATACTTTTTCTCCTGCTCTCTTGGCTGTCAGTCAGTGAAAGTATGATGGATTATAATTATTACCTGCCAAAAAAAGTTCCGTTCTTTTTTTGGATTGGCAAAAAATTTTTGGTATACAGACACTATAAATTACATAGTTTAGAAGTTAATGAACCGAAGAAAAAATGTTTGTGGAGGATTCGCCAAATGAGTGGCCTGACTCAAAAAAAAAAAAAAAAAATAATAATAATAATAATAAAATAAAAATGAAATAAATAAAAAATAACAATATTAATGAAAAAGTTATATGCCACTTCCAAAATATTTTTAAATAATAAAAAATGAATTCGAAGATTTTTTTTTTAACTTTTTGGCAGTATAACAGTTTTGTTTCAACTCTTATACACTTCACTTTACTTATTTCCATAAATATTCAGGACATCATAAAAATAAAAATTTTGCAACAATTTTTGTTAGTATAACAGTTTATATGAAACTGTTATACAATAACAAAATTATTTTATTCGCATAGTTTTTCGAAAAATATGAAAAATAACAATTTTGCAAAATTTTTTGTTAGTATAACAGTTTATATGAAAATGTTATACACTACCAAAATTATTTTATTCGTATAGTTATTCGAAAGATATGAAAAATGCAAATTTAACAACAATTTTTGTTAGTATAACAGTTTTTAATAAACTCTTATACACAATAATTTTTTTTTTTTTGGAAAATTATGTAAAATATATGAAGAATAGCACTGGCATTGCACTTATTACACAATTTTGATACTAAATCAAGAGAAATTTAATTAAATACCTTGAGTATAACAGTTAAAGGTCACCAGAAATAACCAATATTTTTGAAATTAGTATATCTACAGGGTTTTTTCTATGTCGAAACAATTTTTTTAACATCAAATTTGAAATACAATATCGTTTTTCCAAAATGTTCGTAAATTTTTTTAAGGGTATAACAGTTTTTGTGAAACTGTTATACACTACCAAAATTATTTTATTTACACAATTATTAGAAAAATATTAAAAAATACAAATTTTGCAACAATTTTTGTTAGTATAACAGTTTTTATAAAACTTTTGTAAAATATATGAATCTTAGTACTTGTATTACCCCTATAACTCAACTTTAATAACTAATCACGTGAAAATTATGAAATAGATTCAGTATAGCAGTTAGAGGTCGCCGGAAATACCCAATATTTTTCAAATTTGTATACCTACAGGGTTTCCTATGAACTCAATTATATTTTTAGTATCAAATTTGAAGTAAAATATTGCTTTTTTTAAATGTGTGCAATTTTTTTGGGAGTATAACAGTTTTTATGAAACTGTTATACACCAGCAAAATCGATTTTATTGCACTATTATTCAAATTTTTTAAGAATTAAAGCGTTGTCATAAATTTTGAAAAGTATAACAGTTTTATAAAAACTGTTATACACATCAAAATTTGGTTTAAAAATGTTTAAAAATATCACAATTTGTAAAATTTTCCCAAGTCCACAACTTTTTGTGTATTTTCAAAATATTTGTACTATCAAAATTTTGGTTAACAAATTATTTTTCGCAAATTTTTATAAATTTTTTCTGAGTATAACAGTTTGTATAAAACTGTTATACACCACCAAAATTAATTTATTTGTATATATATTCCAAAAATATGACGACTGACAAAATGGTCAATCATTTTTGGCAAGTATAACAGTTTTCATAAAACTGTTATACACATAAAAATTAATTAAATTGAATATTTTGTGAAGAATTTTACAAAGAACACTGATATTTGATATTATAACAACATATACAAATTAAATATAAATTTTCATGATTTGTGCCCTATTTATGTAAATATAACAGTTTTTATAAAACTGTTATACACTAACTGGAATTGTAATTATATTCAATATTCACTAAAAAATAAATGATTAAACATTTTACATACAAATTAACACGAATTTTGCCCTATTTATGCAAGTATAACAGTTTTTATACAACTGTTATACACTATGAAAAATTGTGGTTATATTCTATATTCACTAAAAAATTATTGATATTATAAACATTTACAGCAATTGTAGTAAGTGCATAAAGAGTTGTAGGAATTTACAATAATTTTCACTTGTATAACAGTTTGCTATAATTGTTATACTTCTTTAGAATGATTTTATTTAAATTTTTAATTCGTAAAATATGAAGATTAGATAAAAATTATAATTTTTGCTACAATTTTGGCGAGTATAACAGTTTTTGTTAAACTGTTATACACCATAAAAATTAATTTAATGACACAAATTTATTGATTTTATTTAAAAACTATCAAGAATAACCGTTTTTGCAACATTTTTAAATGTATACCAGTTTGCTATAACTGTTATACTTCTTTAGAATTATTTTATTTAGATATTTAATTGCATAATATGATGTTTATATGAAAAATCATAACTTTTGCAAACATTTTAGCGAGTATAACAGTTTTCATAAAACTGTTATATACAACAAAAATTAATTATTTTCAAAATTTTATTAATTTTATTTACAAAAATATCAAGAAGATTTATTTTTGTAAAATTTTCGTGAGTATAACAGTTTACAAAAACTGTTATACAATAAAATAATGATGAAATTATTAAAAATAAATGCAAAATATAGCATATCCGGTATAAAATTACACTTGCCTTGTGCATAAAGGTTTTTAAAAACTCTTATACGCATTCAGTTTTATCAAGTAAGGAAGAAAATTCATCAAATTTTTAATATTCCCTGTAACAACTAAACCCATTCAAATTCATTTCCATTTGAAAATGTTTATTAATAACTGACACATTTTTTGTTTTCAAACAGTTCATCGTCACATTTAATTTATTGTCTAGCCATCGTGTCTCTCTCTCTCTCTCCCTCTCTCTGTCGTTCTGTATATTAGTTTGCTTGCGTATCTGTATCTGCAAACAGTTTGATTTGATTTTTAGAGGTCAACAGGAAAACAATATAAAATGCAAATTTGTTCGTTTGCTATTGTCTATTATTTAGTGTTGTTGTTGTTGCTGTTGTTTTCTAGACACAACGCAACATTTATTGTTTTGCATTCTATTCTTTCCTATATATTTTATTGTTGTTGTTATTACTGGCGGATCGTGTCTTTCTTAAACTAACTAGAAAAACGTCGTGTGCATGCGATTCTAATAAGAATAAACTAACCGGGTGGTTTTGTGACTTATATTAGCTGCCTCCCAACAACAACAAAATACATTTGTTTTTGCGGAAATATTTAGTTATGATATTTAGAGAGAGCATAAATCATGAGCACGAATTGATTCCTGTGTGAAGAAATTTTTATTTGATTTCAAATAACCGAATGAAATTTTCCATAGCAGACACTTAAACGTGAAATGTGCAGAGTCACATTGGTTTGATTTAATTTAGAAAAAAATATTCTAATCATTATTATTCAAACATGACAAATTTCTGTCTGCAAAACTGACCTAGGAAACTGTTATACATTAATTAAAATTATTTTTCAAAATTAAATATCAATATTATCCGCACGATTTTTTTAATAGAATCATTTTGGAAAACAGTGCGCATCGAATATTCACGTAATTTAATGAATTTTGAAACTCTTATACTAGTATAAGAGCTTATTGTAATTGTTATGCTAACTCCAAACGTTGGCTAATGTAGCACATTTGTGTTTTGTAATGAAATTTGGTTTGGTTAATATAACTGTTATACTACATTAAATCGTTCGCTAATGTGACATTTATGTAATTTTTGGTATATTTGGATTTCGTTATTCAAATTAGATACATATTCTCAGTGTTATACTAGTATAACAGTTTATTATAACTGTTATATTAGCCTAAATGTTCATTATACTAGCTAAAATTGTCTGCCATTGTAACTTTAGAAACTGCTATACAAGTATAACAGTTTACCCAAACTGTTATACATGCTTTAATTTCGTATAAAGTCGCATGGCAATTTGAAAAAGATATGTTTAATGGGCTGTGAATATGGGGATATTGCAGTAACAACTAATTTTTCTAGTTATATGCTAGTATAAGAGTTTCTGAAAACTGTTATACTTCAATGAAAATTTTTTAAAACTAGAAATATCTGTAAATTTTCATTGTAGTTAGAGTTATTTGTGTAAATGATATATTTTTCAACTATTTTTTACTAGTATAACAGTTTATGAAAACTGTTATAATGCATCAAATAATTGCAATATAGGAAAAGTAAATTTGCAGTTAGGTTATATTTAATAGAATTTGCATAAATTTAATAGATTTGAAAACTTTATGCAATTATAACAGTTTATGAAAACTGTTATACTTCAACACCATTATAACAGTTAATAAAAACTATTATACTTCACCAAAAATGTGAAAAAAATTAAATAATGTTTAAATAAAATTTATAATTAGTAGAATTCGCATAAAATTTATTATTTTAAATTTTTGTACCATTATAACAGTTTCTAAAAACTGTTATACTGCAATAAAAACTTGTAAAAATGGGCAATGTTGTACAATTTATTTACATTTAGTGGATTTGAGTAAATTTGATATGTATTTATAAGTTTTTATTAGTATAAACCAATATAAGAGTTGATCGAAACTCTTATACTCCAGAAGAAACTAGTAAAAAATCTAAAATTTATTCAATTTTGTTTATTTTTAGTAGTATTTCTGGGAATTTAAGAAATTTCATACTCTTATACTAGTATAACAGTTTATGAAAACTCTTATACTCCACAAAAAACTTCGAAAAATAGAAAATCTCATAGCAATGTATGTTGTAAGATATTCTAAACTATTCTAAGAAGAGTATACGAGTTGTTAATAACTCTTATACTCCATAAAAAAAATAAAATTTTATTAGACTCCAGAAAAAAGTGGTAAAAATCGGAACATTTTGAAATTTTGTTTATATTTAGTAGCATATGTTATCATTATATACATATACTCTTATACTAGTATAATATAATAGTTCATGATAAGTCTTATACTCCACAAAAAATTGGAAACATCTAAAATATCTTAGAAAGTGTTGTTATCAAATATTCTAAATTGATCTAAGAACAGTATAAGAGGTTTTTAAAACTCTTATACTCCACAAAAACTCCAGAAAAAAGTTGTAAAAATCTGAAAATTTTTAATCTTTTTTCATATTTAGTAGCATATGTGTTTATTATATACATTTTATAATCTTATACTAGTATAATAGCTTACGAAAACCCTTATACTCCACAACAAATTTGGAAAATCGAAAATATCGCACAAAGAAATGTTATAAAATATTTTAAACTGTTTTTTTGGACAGAATACGAGTTTTTGAAAACTCTTATACTCCACAAAGATATGACAAATTGAATAAAATTTCGGGAAAAGTTGTAAAAATCTGAAAATGTTGTTTATATTTAGTAGCATATGTGGTCATTATATATATTTTATACTCTTATACGAGTATAACAGTTTATGAAAACTGATATACTGCAAAAAAAAACTAAAAAATCGAAAATACAGTAGGATGAAATATTCAAAACTGTTTTTAGGACAGTATAAGAGTTTTTGAAAACTCTTATACTCCACCAAAAATAATAATTAAATGAAAAACTTAGCGTACAAAAAATTTTGTGAAGAATTAAAATCGAAAAAAATAAATAATTTGGAATTATTTCTTTAATCAAAAAAATAGGAAGATAGCTATGGGTGTATTGACCTGTTTCAAAAATACAAAGAAAGATAGCTATGTATGTATTGACGCATGTTGTACTTAACACTACATAATGGATTTGAGATAACAAATCAATTTCTTTGTAACAAAAGCATGACAGGCCATTTAAGGTATCAAAAACGATGCTAAGAAAAAAAGAAAGAAAAAAACAATTAAAAACTCTAATGGAGATGCTTAAAATGAAATTTGACAGCCCAATTGATGTCAATCAATTTTTCAAGAGTATGTACACGCATAAATACGACATTAAAATTTTTTATTTAAATATAATTTTTTTCTGTAGAAATTGCGG